>NC_064616.1:76218000-76520100 GCF_023898315.1 Schistocerca nitens | reverse complement strand
CCAGTTGTCCGTCTCAAAGTGGGTGTCTACAAATTAATAATATTTACTACCTCTTCACTTCTAGTTCATACACTGAGATGACAAAAGTCATGGCATACATCCTAATATCGTGCCGGACCTACTGTAGCCCGGAGTAGTGCAGCAACTCAACTGGGCACGGACTCAACAAGTCCCCTGCATATATACTGAGCCATGCTGCCTCTATATCCGCCCATGATTGCGAAAGTGTTGTTAGGTGCAGGATTTTGTGCACTAACTGACCTCTCGATGACGTCCCATAAATGTTCGGTGAGATTCATGTCAGGCGAACTAGGTGGCCAAACCAGTCGCTCGACTTGTCCAGAATGTTCTTCAAACCAATTGCGAACAATTGTAGCACTGTGACATGGCCAACTGTGATCCATAAAAATTCCATCGTTGTTCAGGATCATGACGTCTATGGATGGCTGCAAATGGTATCCAGGTAGCCGAACACAAACAATGACAGTCAATTATCGCTTCAGTTGGACCAGTGGATCCAATCCGTTGCATGTAAACATAGCCCACACCTTCATGGAGCCACCCCAAGCTTCCACATTGCCTTGTTGGTAACTTAGGTCTATGCCTTCGTAGGGTCTGCACCACATTCAAATCCCACTGTTAACTCTTACCAACTGAAATTGGGACCCATATAGTCAGGTCACGGTTTTCCACTGGTCTAGGGTCGAACCTGTACGGTCACGAATCCATGAGAGGCGCTGGAGGCGATGTCGTGCTGTCAGCAAAGTTACCCGCATCCGTCGTCTACTGCCATAGCCCATTAACGCCAGATTCGGCCGTACTGTCCTAACGGATACGTTCGTCGTACGTCCCACATTGACTTCTGCAGTTATTACACGCAGTGCCGCTTGTCTGTTGGCACTGAAGACCCCACGCAAACGCCGCAGCTCTCGGTCGTTAAGTGAAGGTCTTCGCCACTGTGTTGTGCGTGTTGAGAGGCAATACCTGAAATCTGGTGTTCTCGACACACCCTTCAGAATGTGGATCTTGGAATGTTGAATTCCCTAACGATTTCCGAAATGGAATGTCCCATGTGTCTAGCTCCAAGCACCATACTACGTGCAAGGCCTGTTAATTCGCGTCATGCGGCCGTAATCAAGTCGAACACCTTTCATATGAATCATCTGAGTACAAATGTCATTTCCGCCGATTCACCGCCTTGAGTACGCGATATTATCTCCGTCTACATATGTGCATATTGTTATCCCATGACTTTTGTCACCTCAAGGTACTTTGCTTTACTTATCCCGTCGTTCTATCAAAGTACACGTGGCGTTAGATGAATGCTGAAGTGATCGAACAAAGTCGAAAGGCAGTACTGAGCCTGCACGAACGTGCAGCATAGCCCAGCAGCCTTTCAGTAACCAGAGACGCCTGTGAATCTCTCACTTTAGTAATTTAGCTCCGTTCGAAGGCAGATAGCTTTGGCCATCTGGTGCTAGTCTCTTGTACCTGAGTTCTTCGTAGAGCAGACTGCCTTAGGTCGACTGCTTTCTCCCCTCATACTGAAAACTACTGTTCCTTTAGAAAACTTTCGCCAACCACCGTTGTTGCCCACGAGACTGGCGCAGTATAACTGCATCTTTCCTGGAAGGTCACTTTGTAAACCGAAACTGCAGTAAACGAAGATATTATTTTCATTGTATTTATGAGTCTCAATCGCCTCTGCATAACCGCCCCTTCCGTCCAGCCCATACACACACCGTACAGCGTCTTGTACTTTCCACACACCATTCTTGAAATGTTCTAACAATAAGAGCGCATGCCAAAAGACAACCAAGGAATCCCACTCAACACATTCTACATTAAATACATACATACATACATGCTGTCACTCTCAGAACCAAAGTCACTTAACGCTGAAATATTTCCATTTGTAATCAACAACTAAGCCCAAATCAGATTATCAATCATCTGCTCTCAGAAAATCATTAAACTGTAATCAAATATTTATATCATGAATTTTTATACCAGCTCCTTCAGAAAGCCCCACACATCGCTTAGAAAATACTTAACACTTACTTCAAGTCAGATAAATCTTAGGACCAAACAGACTCCATCATCCCATCATGTCCTTCACCCCTATTGCTGCTGTCAAGTGAGTTGACCCTGGGATCATAGCAGATGAATAGGAAATAAAATTGAACTCACTCTCCTCTACATCTACATGTACGTGATTACTGTGCTATTCACTATAAAGTGCCTGGCAGAGGGTTCAATGAACCACCTTCAAGCTGTCTCTCCACCGTTCCACTCTCGAACGCCGCGGAGGAAAAACGAGCACTTAAAATTTTTCTCTGCGAGCCCAGCCCTGATTTCTCTTATTTTATCGTGATGATCAATTCTCCCTATGTAGGTGGAAGCCAACAGAATGTTTCCGCAATCACATGAGAAAATTGGTGATTGAAATTTCATGACAAGATCACGTCGCAACGAAAAACGCCTTTGTTTTAATGATTGCCACTCCATTTCACGTATCATGTCTGTGGCACTATCTCCCCTGTTTCACTAAAACGAGCCGCTCTTCTTTGTACTTTTTCGGTGTCATCCGTCACTCCCACCTGATGCGGATTCCACACCGCACACAATACTGCAGAATAGGGCGGACAAGCGTGGTGTAGGCAGTCTCTTTAGTAGACCTGTTGCACCTTCTAAGTGTTCTGCCAATGAATCGCAGTCTTTGGTTTGCACTATTCACAACATTATCTATGTGATCGTTCCAATTTAGGTTATTTGTAATTATAATCCCTAAGTATTTAGTTGAATTTACAGCCTTCATATTTGTGTGACTTATCGCGTAATAGAAATTTAGTGGATTTCTTTTAGTACTCATGTGAATAACTTCACACTTTTCTTTATTCGGAGTCAATTGCCACTTTTCGCACCCTACAGATATCTTATTTAAAGCATTTTGCAATTCGTTTTGGTCATCTGATGACTTTACAAGACGGTAAATGACAGCATCATCTGCAAACAATCCAGGACGGCTACTAAGATTGTCTCCTATATCGTTAATATAGATCAGGAACAATAGAGGGCCTATAACACTTCCTTGGCGAACTGCTTTACTCGATGACTTTCCGTCTATTACTACGAACTGTGACCTTTCTGACAGGAAATCACGAATCCAGTCGCACAACTGAGACGATATTCCAGAGGCACGCAGTTTGGTTAGAAGACGCTTGTGAGAAACGGCGTCGAAAGCCTTCTGGAAATCTAAAAATATGGAATCAATTTGACATCCCCTGTCGATAGCACTCATTACTTCATGACTATAAACAGCTACTTGTGTTTCACAAGAACGATATTTTCTGAATTTGTGCTGACTATGTGTCAATAAATCGTTTTCTTCGAGGTATTTCATAATGTTCGAATACAATATATGATTCAAAACCCGCTACGGTCGCAGGTTCGAATCCTGCCTCGGTCATGGATGTGTGTGATGTCCTTAGGTTAGTTAGGTTCAAGTGGTTCTAAGTTCTAGGGGACTGATGACCTTAGAAGTTAAGTCCCATAGTGCTCAGAGCCATTTGAACCTACTGCAAATCGACGTTAGTGGTATGGGCCTGTAATCCATGCAGGTAATTATATTATCTGCATTTTCTCTGAATATCCTTCCACCATAGATAATCTTCTTGGCCAATGGGCCATGAGATATCTACATAGACATCTGTACTCTGCAACCCATTGTGAAGTGTTTCCCGTTGTACTAGCTGATTCCCCTTCGCGGGAAGAGTGATTGCTTAAACGCTTCTGCGCACACTTAGTGTAAGTATGCCTTCGCGATCCCTACGGTAGAGATACGTGATTGGTTGCACATTCCTGGAGTCCTCACTGAAAGCTGGTTCTTGAAACTTATGCTTTCACGGGATAGTTTGCGTCTGTCTTGAAGCGCTTCCAGTTCAGCTTTCTCAGCACCTCTGTGACGCTCTCCGATGGTTCAAACGAACCTGCGAGCAGGCGTACTGCCCTTCCTTGTATACACTGAATATTCCCTATTATTCATACTTGGTATGGTACCCGCACACTCCAGAAATATTATAGGATATGTCGCACGAGTGTTTTGTAAGCAATCTCCTTTGTATATTTATTACGTTTTCGTAACATACTACCAATGAACCGAAGCCTGCTTTACCTACGCCTGAGCCTATGAGAGCATTCCATTTCATATCCTTACAAATTGTTAAACACATGTATTTGTATTTGTATCAGTTTACTTATCCAAATACGGCTCATTCATACTGTAGTCATAAGATAAAACATTTCTTTTTCGTTTTGAGAAGTACACAATTGGTAATTTGCCAATCCTTGCATCACTTTGAAACCTAAAGCCGGCCGGTGTGACCGAGCGGTTCTAGGCGCTTCAGTTTGGAACCGCGGGACCGCTACGGTCGCAGGTTGGAATCCTGCCTCGAGCGTCGATGTGTTTGATGTCCTTAGGTTAGTTAGGTTTAAGTAGTTTTAAGTTCTAGGGGACTGATGACCTCAGATGTTAAGTCCCATAGTGCTCAGAGCCAATTGAACCATTGTTGAAACCTTAAAAAAATCTTAACGAATATTCGTGTAACTTTTTTAAAACAATATTTCAATAGAGGTTACCATCGACATACAGCCCAAGTCTCTAAATCCCATCCTCAATTCCAAACAGGCTCGCTTACAAGTACCACCTAAACCTCCCCCCCCCCCCTCACCTTTTTTCATCGACAAAGCGTGTGAACAATATCACCGTGCTTTCCCAACCCATTATATCTTAAAGTATCCTTCTCCCTTTGTTCACCATCCCTGACCTTCCCATTTATGTCTATCTTACTGACATTTTTAAACATTCATATAGCTTTCTTCACCCTACTCCTGCAACGGCAGAAATCACCTTTGTCATGGTCGTTGTTTGCCAAAATATCCAGCTATTAATTGTTTACATGTTCCGTGGCTCACAAATGCAGCCCCTCTCTACGACAAAGTTTTACGTTTACCGTACACTTTCTTACAAGTGATAGCTAGAAGGGGCAAGATCGGGACTGTTTGGAGGATGATCCAGTACTTCAAATTTGAGTTTCTGGAGCGTTTCAGCAGTCTGGGCAGCAGTATGCGGACAGGCAACAACACAACACCTTTTGACAGCAATCCTCGGCGTTTGCTTCGAATTTCAGGCTTTAGCCTCGCAGTAAGCATCTCACTGTAACGTACACTGTTTATTGTTGTGCCCCTTTCCCCATAATTTTCCAGTACTGGACTTTGTGCGTCCCAAAAAAATGTAAGCATCAGTTGTCCTGCGGACGATTTGGTCTTGAACTTTTTCTTGCACGGCGAATTTGGATGTTTCCATTGCATACTCTGCCACTTACGCTCCGGCTCCTAATGATGGATGCATGTTTCGTCAACAAATGATCCTGTCTAAGAAGTTGTCCCCTTCGTTACCATAGCGATCCAAATGTTTTTTGCAGATGTCCAACCGCGATTGTTTATGCAACTGTGTGAGATGTTTTGGGACCCATCTTGCACAAACTTTATTAAACCCAAGTCTGTTGTGGATGATTTCGTAGGCAGAACCGTGACTAATTTGCAGACGATGTGCCACTTTGTCAATAGTTAATCGTCTGTCTAAGAGAATCATTTCACGTGAACGCTCAATAGTTTATTCATTTTTGGTGGTAAACAGCCATCCGGCTCCTTAATCGTGCGTAACACTTGTGCGATCATTTCGGAATTTTTCAATCCATTCGGAGACACTCCGTTGTGGCAAAACATTGTTCCCGTACTGTACCGAAAGTCTTCGATGAATTTCGGCTCCTGATACGCCTTCCGACCACAAAAAAACGGATCACTGAACGTTGCTCTTCAATGGTGCAAATAGACAGCGGAGCAGCCATGATTAACGGCACGGCAGCGATAACGAAATTAACCTAGCAGCTTGAAAATTACGAAGATATAACAAATAAACAAAGCATGCGTCGTCAACCTAAAACGACAATACTACCAAAATAAACAAAAATATAACCAAACTGCGGATAATAATTGACTTACCCTCGTATATATTGTCACGTAGAAGAAGGGGTAATTAGATGAATGACGAACACTAACTTCACTTAACGAAGGTTCATTCAGCACTTGCACACACAAGAGAGCGCAGCGAACTGCCTCCGGCCAGAACACATTCGGTATATATGCAGTTACAGAACAATGATTCTTGACATTTGTGGATACTTATAGAATGTACTCGAACCGAATATAGAAATTAAAATTTTACATCTCAGGTGAGTTTTGAATTCACGACCCTTCATGTAACAGTGTAGGATCATAACCCCAGCGTGACTGCGCTACTCAGCTTCTCCTGCGACACTGCTCCCTCCTTAAGTGAACAGAGTCTCGGTGTTACGTCGTCCTAGTCCAGGAACGAGTCATCGGTCCTGCATACTCCGACTCCCGATGACTGATGTTCGCCCTGGAGGAGATCTTCTTAGAACTTCCTTTGCCGCTACGTTCTTCGCCACCTTTCCGCTTGTTCCCTGACGCTGGAGCTTCGACTTTATCCTGGGTTGTAGGATCGTTATAGGGCTTCATTCGAAGGACGTGGACCATATCTCTGATCTTTCGTCGTCTTGTGTCGGGGTAGAAATTTTCAACTTCATAAGTAACATCACACAAATGTTTTACAACCTTATAAGGTCAAAGGAGCGCCTGAAGAGCTTCTCAGAGAGACCAACCTTCCGAACAGGAGTGAAGATCCAGACTAGGTCACCAGGCTAGTAGACAACAGGGCGGTGGCTCGCGTCATACCTTCGGCGATCGTTTTCTTGAGCCTGCAGCGTGCGGAGTCGAGCTAACTGCCGAGCTTCCTCAGTTCTGGTTAACACCTGGCCGATGTAGTCGTCGACCACGTCATCAGGAGGTAAAGGAAACACAGTGTCCATCGTCGTAGTCGCCTCACCCCCATGCACCAGGAAAAATGGCGCAAATCCTGTGGTGTCTTGTTTGGCGGTGTTGTACGCAAGCGATACGAAAGGTAGCACCTCATACCAGTTGCTTTGCTCAACACTGACGAACATTGATAGCATGTCGGCCAAGGTCTTATTAAGGCGTTCAGTAAGCCCGTTAGTTTGCGGATGGTTGGCAGTCGTCATGTGATGATTAATACTCCACCGCGGTTTATCTCTGTCACAAAATTCGATTCAAAAACTTTCCCTCGATCCGTAATTAACGACCTTGGGGCACCGTGTTTTAATACAACGTCATCCACGATGAATTTGGCAACCGCGAATGCTTCGGCTGTTTTCACGGCTTTTGTAATGGCATAGCGTGTCAGATAATCAGTGCAAACAATAATCCATCTATTGCCACTAGCAGACGTTGGAAATCGTCCGAGGAGGTCAATCCAAACACACTGCAAAGGCGTTTCGGCCGGTGGAATTGGAATGAGACGTCAAGGCGGTTACTGAGGAACTGCCTTTCTCCTCTGGCACTCTCGACAGTGCCACACATAGTGACGGACACTCCTAAATAAACCTGGCCAGAAAAATCTTATGCGGATCCTATCGTATGTCTTAATACATCCTAAATGTCCGGCCTCAAGTGTGTCATGGAATCTCTGTAGAATATCAAAGCACATGTGTTTAGGAATAACTGGTAGCCACCTCTTTCCAAACGGAACAAAGTTTTTCTTGCAAAATAATCCATTAATTACCTTAAATTGTCCTTTCACATCCTCTGACCGATTTAAGGCAAGCATAATTTGAGATATCTTGGCGTCCTTCTTCTGCTCAGCAGAACGATCCTGGAGTGCAGCGAGACAGTCACTATCTTCATCAATGTCTTGATGGTCTTGTACACGGTTTCTTGAGAGACAGTCGGCAATTGGTGTTTTTTTTTTCACTTTTGTACACTATGGTAATGTCATACTCTTGAAGACGTAGTGCCCACCTACCGAGTCGTCCTGTTGGATCCTTAAGACCTGTCAACCAACAAAGTGAATAATGATCTATAACAACTGTGAATGGCCTTCCATAGAGATACTGTCGAAATTTGCACATGACCCAGATCACAGCAAGACATTCTCTTTCTGTAGTTGAGTAGTTTCTCTCGGTTTTTGTAAGTGTCCTAGAAGCATAGGCTATAACCTTCTCTTTTCCATCCGAAATTTGCACCAGAACAGCACCGATCCCATACCCGCTGGCATCTGTGTGTAGTTCTGTAGGTGCTCTCTCATCATACAGACCAAGTACAGGGTCAGTCGTCAGAGCTTTACGCAGCACATCGAAAGGATCTTGTTGAGCACCATCCCAGATAAATTTAGCGTCGGGTTTTAACAACTCTTGGAGTGGCCTGGCTTTGATACAAAAGTCTTTGATAAAACGACGGTAATAAAAACATAATCCGAGGAGCTTCTCACATCTCTAAAATTTAGCGTCGGCTTTTAACAACTCTCGGAGTGGGCTGGCTTTGATACAAAAGTCTTTGATAAAACGACTGTAAAAAGAACATAATCCGAGGAGCTTCTCACATCTCTGATGCTTTTAGGAATAGGGAATTCCGTTATGGATCTCACCTTTTCTGGGTCTGGCCGCACACCTTCTTTTGACACAAGGTGTCCAAGTATTTTGATTTCTTTTGCTCCAAAGAGACACTTTCATGGATTAAGTTTCAGTCCGCCTTGTTGGAGACACTTAACAACGGCCCTCAGTGTTTTTACGTGTTCATCAAATGTCTCTGAGAACACTATAATGTCATCTAAATAACAAAGACACATCGTCCACTTCAACTGACTTAGATTATCCTTCATCCGTTCAAAAGTTGCTGTGCATTACACAAACCAAACGGCATAATCTTAAACTCATATAGGCCCTCAGGGGTGACGAATGCAGTTTCTCACCATCGGTCCCATCTACTTCGATCTGCCAGTATCCCAAGTACATGTCCATGGTTGAGAAAAACTTAGCCCACTCCAGACAATCTAGTGTATCGTCAATTCGTGGAAGGGGGTAAACGTCCTTTTTAGTTATCTTATTAAGCTTCCTGTAATCAAGACAAAAGCGCCAACTGCCATCCTTCTTCCTGACGAGAACTACTGGTGACGACCATGGGCTCTGCGAAGGCTGAATGATGTCATTCTTTATCATTTTCTCTACCACATCGCGAATTATTCGACGTTCCATTGCTGACACACGGTATGTTCTCTGGCTTATTGGTTGATGGTCTCCAGAGCTAAACTGGTGCTTCACCGTCGATTTGTCTAATTTGCTCTTCACCTGTGGATTGGAGCATTCAGAGAACTCTTGAGGAATGGCAAGCAGTATCTTCTGTTGTTCCTTTGTGAGATCTGGTGATAGTCGAGCTAGAAGATCCTGTCTCGTAGTGGTAGCGCCAATTTCGCCCTCAGACTCAGCATGGGAGGATTCTATGACGCTCAGATTTTCGGCAATTAATGGCTCAGCGTTTCCTACGCACGTGCGTCTTGGAAGAATCTGCGGTTCTCGGTGATAGTTAATTATCCACAATTCACCGAACCCGTTCTTAAACGAGATGACAGAGGCTGGGATGACCAAGTTATTCTTCAGTGGTATGCTTCTCTTACATTCCACTACAAAGTCCATGGGCTGATGCATAGCATGACACATGACAATTAACTTTTCTAGCGCTCATGCTAGGAATGATCACTTCATCCAGCACACATTGTCTCCACACAGTCGGATACGCATCTTCCTGTTCACAGTATCTCATCTCGTCGAGCGACCACAATCTATAATTGCCTGAGAAGCTTTCAAAAAGTCCCATCCGAGAATGACGTCATGACTACACTCTTGTAAGAATTAGCCACCTTCAGCAGAGATGTTTTGTTGTCGACGAATACGGTTTTCTGCAACTGGCGACGGTACTTCTCCGAAATGACAGAATATGATGCTCCAGAGTCGACAAGAGCTTGGGCTGGTCGGCCATCCACGAGGATATCGACGTAGTTTCCTATCATTTTTGTAGTGATCGACGGCAGAGGATTTTTCTCTTCGGCGACCTCATCCCCAAGGAACGTCGCACCCTTACTTTTCCAGGTTGCGGCGGCTACGTGATCGGCAGGAGCTCCTAAATGGTGATGGAGACCTTGATCGGCGTGTTGGGGAGCGTCCTCTCCTGCGGCTAGCTTGCAACGATGGTGACCTACGTCGTCCTGAATCCACATCTTCTTGTTCATCTTCGTATTCCCCTAGTTGGCGTTGGCTAAGATCGGTCTGCTGTTTTCTGGCGCGGGCGTCATCAAATATCCACCGCCTTCCTCGACACTAGCGCACCACATGTCCTGGTCGTCCGCAGTGGAAACATACTGGTTGGTCATCCTGGGTCTTCCAGACGTCAGTCTTCCTTGGTGCCCAAACAGGTTCCTCATGCGGCATTGTAGGAACGTAACTTCGCCTGGGTCTCGACTTTTTCACCGTTTTAAAGGGAAATGAAGGACGAGAGACTGGGTTCAATGTCTGTTCCACTTCCTCTCTTATGACCTCTTGAAGCGTCTCAGTTTTTTGCTCGCCGTTCAATACAAGTGCCTTCTGAACTTCTCACTATCTGACGAAGAACAGTTGTGACATCAGTTCCTTCCTCAACACAGACATCGATACGACGTTTGGAAGCCGTTCAAACTTCTTGCGTGTAATTCTTTTTTGATGCATTGTCTCGATATACTGGCACCATTTTATGAAGTCTGCTGTCGAAACCTCCTTCAGGAGTAGGGCTTGATACAAGTCCTGAGCAACACCCTTCATGAGATGTACAACTTTATCTTCCTCCTTCATTCTAGGATCCTCTATTTTACACAGCTCCAAGACGTCTTGAATGTAGGATGTTGTAGTGTCTCCTGGAAGCTGTGCCCTACACTTTAATTTATATTCAGCCTTGCACTTCTGTCGTTGTGTGTCGCCGAAATACTTGCGCAGTTCCGCCTGGAATACTTCTCAGTTTGTGAACTTCTCCTCGTTGTTCTCATACCATTCCGAGTAGAAAAATGCGTTAGCCAAACACACGGTGTCATCCCATTTGTTAAATTTGGCTATACGCTGATATACCTACAGCCACTTGTTTGGATCTTGGCCATCGTCACCAGAGAACTCAGAAGGATGTCTCATGTGGTGGCACACAGTTGCCGTCATCGTAACGTCCTCTTCTTCTTCTGTCTCCGATAGATTGCGATCTGCTGAATATGGCTCGAACTCGGGTTTCTCGCCACGTAAACGGCGGCTCTGTCGTGGCATGATTGGAGCCACTATGTCGTCGATAATGTGTGCTATCACAAGTTCCAATACCCGGCGCCTCCACCAGAATAGTGTCACGTAGAAGAAGGTGTAATCAGATGAATGTCAAAGACTAACTTCACTTAACGAAGGTTTATTTATCACTTACACATAAAAGAGGGCGGAGCGAACTGCCTCCGGCCAGTACACATCGGTATATATATAGTTACAGAACATTCCACTACAATGATTCTTGACATTTTTGGATACTTCTAGAATGTACTCGAACCGAATAGAGAAATTAAAACTGTACCGTACAGATGAGTTTTGAACTCACGACCCTCCTTGCTACAGTCTAGTATCATAACCACTACAGCATGGCCACTGTGCTACTAAGCTTCTTCTGCTAATATAATCAAAACTGTTCTATGGAATACGAGGAGACGCTCAGCAGATGCGATTTGAGCTTGTGTTGATTCTATTATCCATTAAATACTGTGCACCAATGTGTGGAATGTCAAAGGTTTTATGGCTGAATATCTCACTCCTTTCTGTGCCACACTAAGGCTGAGTGACTGATAGTGATTATTCCTGATTATGAAGATGTCCACACTACAGATTCCTGCAACTAGAATCTCTTTAATCACGTTGACACCTTCGTTTGAAAACCTCTTCTATAGATTTCTCTCACTCTAATTCTTCCAATATTCTGTCACATCGCTACAAATCCTCATCCACAAAATCCGCTCTATTCACACAGAAAGGTTCTTTTTATGCACTTTATTTCCTAGTATCAAGTTCAGAACACAGTGAAAGCTTCCTGCAGACTTATTACACTGTATGAATTTCATCCATATTCCAATACATCCTGAAAACTCCGATTCTATGGCCAGAAAGGGAGTTGCTAGTAGTCACATAAAGAATATCCCTGTTCAGTGACAACCTTCTTCCAATACCCCCACTGAATATCCTATATTTTTCTCCAAAATTCTGATCATAATCCAAATCGCCAATTAGATCTGTAGCGGCACCACCGTTTACGATGGGTAAAGGTTAGCTTCGGTGCAATATTTCGGAGTGCCCAAGTTACAGCCAGGCACGGGCCTGTTGGTAGTAAGGTACATTACCAGTGGTTGCCAAGTAGAATGGAGGCCACAGGGCCATAGGCCCACTGAAAACAGTAAATGCAACAGTTTGCATGGCCAAAGCTACAGGCAGAAAGGGCTCACTGGCCCAACCCAGGTGTTACGACTACATGACTCGGAGTGGTGCGTTAGCAAAACAGAGGTGCACAGCCACGTAAGGCGCCAGTTCACTGACAAGGCATTCAAGTATGTCAGCTCTCCCGGACGGCAGGGCGTGTCACACCACCGGCTACACACAGCAGCAGATGGGGCGCCAGCATTCCAGTCCACGGCAGGTCGCGGGTTCGACCCTCTGAGGCCAACATGGAGTCCGCAGCCAGCCAGCGGCGGACCACACCACAGCTCGCTACTGCAGGCAGTCTTGTTGGTCCCTGACACGTGCTTGAGGCATCCCGAGGCGAGGGCTGCAGATTTGGCTGTAAGATCGCAGGCGCTTGTTGTCGCCGCGATCCTAACCACAACACGCAGCGGGCCGCCCTGCAGCTTCCTGCAAGCGGCAATGAAACAACAGGGGCAAAGACTGCTGAGTCGACTACTGGAGCATCCTAATATTGTCACAACTCCGCGGCCATACAAGGCCGACACACAGCAGTGCTCTGTATGGATCACTGAGGTAGCCATTCCACACCAAGCCATTTTGCAGACAGCAAAGTGGTGTCCTCAGCATTTGGGGACCCCGTGACACACACTGAGAGGAACGGAGGCACTGTAGCTGGAAATAATAAATCACTTGGGAAACTTGGGCGAGTTTTAACACGGTGCATGCTGACAGTTTCCATTCACGTCCAACATTCATCTACACTTGGTGTCAGAATAGCAGATGTTGTCTGTGCAGTGCGACGTTCGAGCCCACCACCTGCATTACAGTCACAAAATGTGGTGAGTGTTGACCAATTTCTCTTTTTGAGTGTTGGACGTTTTCTTCCTTTTTTTTGTTTGTGTTTTGAGTATGGCTCCTGGCAGACTATTTTAGATGTTTTGCGTAGGCATATTTTTTTTGTCAGAATAAGTGTTAGTGTGTTTGGGGCAGTAAGATGTTGTTTTTTGTGGCATTTGATTACTTTTGTATCGGTTTATGGTGATACTGAGTATGATGATACGGAGCCGTAGGAAGTCATGTTATTTGTGTACTTAAATGTTTTATTTCATGACTAATTGGGAACAAAAGAACCCAATGACAGAGTCAGGGACGCAAGGTGTGTCGGAAGCAGAAGCAGTACAGATTTTGTTGGAAAAGGTAGCACAATTGACAGTGGACAACATGCAGTTGAGAAGTGAATTAATATCTAGAAGTGAGTGGGAAACCACATCGAATCAGTCGGTTTTGTCTAGGGTGCGGCAGCAGGAAATTGATCCAGCTGCCATGAGTTTGATTATTCCATTTTCTGGCAAGGCATCTGATGATGTGCGTTCGTTTGTGGAGGACTTGGAAACTTCAGCTGTGATGAATGGTTGGTCTGATGAACAGTTGTTACATGTAGCCAAGATTAGATTAACAGGTGAAGCGAAGACATATGTAAGGTGTTCTGAGGCCTTAAGGAAGGTGGGACAGTTTAAGCAGCTGAAGGAAGGGCTTTTACAGAGGTACGAGAAACAGAATAGCGCTCGGTACTTCAGGGAGAGGTTGAGTACAATAACGAAGAGGCAGGGAGAAACGGTAGTGAAATTTGCGGACAGGATAAGAGAAAGTAACGAGTATACTTACGAGTTGGGTCAGAGCGATGAAGCAAATGGTGTTCAGTTGCAGGAGGCCGAGCAAGGGGCACTTGATGTATTTTTGAGGGCGAAAGATTTGTATTCGGCCATTCGGCTGTCAATTCAACGTGAGGAAATAGACGTGCAATGGGGGTACGTGAGTGTCAAACAGTGTTTACAGTGGGTGCAAAATGTTGTAAGTGTGATCGTACGGGACATGTGCACAGGCAATATACCCAGTCACCGAGGAATAGAGGACGGGGTGGAAATCAGCAGCGTGGAGGATGGAGAAGTGGAGATAGGAGAGGTGGAAACTCGTTAAACGGCAGAGGGGGCCCAAGACCCATCTAACGGAGCTCCCGTTTAAATTCAATGTTATGAATACGTATGCAGAGGTGGAATGTTCAGTGGTAGGATCCATAGGAACTAAAACGTTTAAGATTTTGTTGGACACAGGGGCGCAAGTGTCAGTGGCTACTAAGAGTTTAATGGGACGAAGGAAGTTAGACCCACCAGGTTATATGTTGCGTGGATTGGGGGATAAGGAGATCACACCTTTGGTGTCAGTGACAGTTGACTTTCGCATAGGAAAAGTCCGATTTGATGCATAAATGGAGGTAGTACCATGGGTACGCGAGGGCTACGACATGATCCTAGGAGTAGATTTCTTGCATCAACATCATGCCAAAACTGACCGTGGACAACGAACTGTGGAACTTGGTGGAATGTTATTTTCACTAGGGGAAACTGTTGTCAATGCAGAGCTGTCGCGAGGGGTGTTCAACGTAATGAACAAACCAATTGAACCGCGTACATTACCATTAACGCTTAATTCGCATGAGTGTGTGTCTAATGGCACCGGGAAGTCGCTATGGGTAAGTATAGAGTCAAATCTACCTGTGGGTACGGTATGTGTTATTGAACTCAAAAATGGTTCAAATGGCTCTGAGCACTATGGGACTTAACATCTATGGTCATTAGTCCCCTAGAACTTAGAAATACTTAAACATAACTAACATAAGGACAGCACACAACACCCAGCCATCACGAGGCAGAGAAAATCCCTGACCCCGCCGGGAATCGAACCCGGGAACCCGGGCGTGGGAAGCGAGAACGCTACCGCACGACCACGAGATGCGGGCTGTTATTGAACTATTGGAGGATAATGGATTTTTGGATCCATTAGGTTGTTATGTGAAACGTAGTGTTGTACGCATACAAGAGGGAAACGACGAGCGAGTAGTCCCCGTGAACGTGGATAATTTTGGCACTGTAGAAGCGAATTTGTGGAAAGGAGTTTTAATAGCGAATTTGGTTGTACCAGATGACGAGGACTGGTGTTCGAGAGGTAGGCGTAGCGATCAACCACAAGCTTCCGATTGAACTGCATTGCGTAACAAAGTTAAGCAATTGAAAGGAAGAGAAAGAGAGCATATGGAAGAATTGTTGTGGGAATTTAAGGATTTGTTTTTTCCACAAGGGCCGTTACCAGCAATTCCATTAGTTCAACATAGGATATCAACAGGTAACGAAGCACCGGTTTACCGTGAACCATACAGAATACCGAGGTATTTGCAGCTGATTGTGGAGGATTTCATTGATCAACAGCTTGTGGACGGTATTATAGAGCATAGTAATATTTGCTGGGGAGCGGACATTGTCGTTGTGCCTAAAAAATCTGTGGATGGAACTAAGAAATACAGGTTCTGTTGTGAATACCGATACCTCAGTAATAAGACAGTAACGGACGCATACCCCATTCCAAGCATATTGGAGACTTTGGATCACTTAGAACAGTGCCAGTACTTTTCTACGATGGATTTGGTTCAAAAATGGTTCAAATGGTTCTGAGCACTATGGGACTCAACTGCTGAGGTCATTAGTCCCCTAGAACTTAGAACTAGTTAAACCTAACTAACCTAATGACATCACAAACATCCATGCCCGTGGCAGGATTCGAACCTGCGACCGTAGCGGTCTCGCGGTTCCAGGCTGCAGCGCCTTTAACCGCACGGCCACTTCGGCCGGCGGATTTGGCAAGTGGTTATTATCAATTAGAAGTGGCTACAGAGGATCGTCCAAAAACTGCTTTCTCTACTCCGGGAGGCCATTACCAGTACAACAGAATGCCATTCGGTTTGAAAAACACTCCGGCAACGTTTCAGAGGTTGCTAGACAGTGTGTTAAAGGGTTTGAAACCATGACAGTGTCTTGTCTATTTGGAAGACATTATAGTGTTTTCAAGTAGTATGGAGCAGCATAGACAGCGGTTAAGGGAAGTCTTTATGAGGTTAAGAGCAACTCGTTTGATGTTGCGCCTGGAGAAATGTCATTTTGCATTGGAAGAAGTGAAATATTTAGTCATATCATCAGTAAGGATGGAGTGCGAACAGATCCGAGGTTGGTATAGGCTGTTTGGGATATTCGCGAGTCGAAAACAGTTCAGGAAGTGCAATCATTCATCGGAATTTGCAATTTCTATCGAAAGTCCGTGAAGGGTTCTGCAGATTTAGCACAGCCATTGACGCGATTGTTGTGGAAGGGTGTGAAATTTGAGTGAACAGAAGAGTGTCAGAAAGCGTTTGACAAACTGAAAGAAGTATTAACATCAAGTCCGGTTCTTGTGTGTCCAGATTTTGAAAAGGAATTTATTCTAGCATACGATGCATCAAATCAAGAGTTAGGGTGTGTTCTTAGTCAGGAAATTGATGGGAAAGAAAATCATGTCGCCTATGCGTCTAGGCAGTTGAATGCAGCAGAGAGGAATTACTCAAGAACAGAGAGGGAGATGCTTAGCGTAAACTATGGAATCACATATTTTAAATATGTTAGAAGATTTTGGGTAGTGACAGATCATGCTGCATTGAAGTGGTTGTTGGGGTTGAAGGATCCGTCCACTAGACTCGCTAGATGGGCTGTGAGGCTTAGTGAATTCGACTACGAGGTGGTGCACAAGCCTGGGAAGAAGCACGGTAATGCAGATGCTCTGAGTGAAAGGTGGGGAAAGTAGAAGTCATAGGTTATGACCTAAAAGTATGGAAAGAATTACACGACGCTGACAACGATTGTAAATTCTATTGGACACAGACACAATTTAATATGTACGACGGTCTTCTGTGCAGGGAAACGAAGTTAGGGTCGAGGGTAGTAGTGCCAATGAAGCTGAGAGACGAGGTTTTAAAAGAACCACATGATCACGTGTTATCTGGTCAGGAGAGTGGTGGAGAGGTACTGTTGTAGAGGTAGGAAAGTAGATGTGGATCAGTATGTCAATAATTGTATACCATGCGCGCAGAAAGCGGATTTGAGTCGGAAACAGATACAGCTACAATGATTGTCGGAAGCGACATGTCTATTTTCTGTGCTGGGAATTGATGTCTTAGGACCTTTCAGTCGAACACCATCGGGGAACAGATTCGTTCTGACAATAATAGACCATTTTTTGAGGCATGTGGAGATGGTGGCTGTGCCAAATCAACAGGCAGCAATTGTCACGCAAGCGTTAGTAAATACCTGGATTTTGAAGTTTGGTGTAACAGAGACAATAATTACTGACCAAGGGACCAACCTCATGTCGGATTTAATGAAGGAACTGTGTAAATTGTTGAATGTAAAGAAATTGAGGACGATCGCATTGCATCCACAGGAGAACGGAAGGACAGAACGGGTACACTGAACAATCGGGAAGATGCTGAGTTTTTATGTGGGTTGTCATAACAGTCAGTGGGACGAGTATTTGAAGCATACAAAGCAAAAGTCCATACCAATACCCGTTTGTCTCCGTATGAGGTAGTGTACAGGCGAATCTGTACGTCAGTTTGCGAGAACAATTCGGGATGTTTGGAAACAGGTACAGAAGGTGAATATGAGGGCTTTGGGAAGGCAGGAAGACACAGTGAAGCGGAAAGGAAATTTACCGTAGTATAGAATAGGGCAATGGGTAATGCTATCCAGTCCCTATACGCCAAAGGGGAAAACCAACAAGTTCGTCACGTGGTATCAAGGGCCATAGCAAATAGTTGAAACCACATCCCCCGTTAATGTTAAGCTTCAGCTGCCAACTAGAACGACGATAGTACACATTGGACGGTTGCGGCCATTTAAGAGTTGTCCGGATGTGATTCCAGGCATGTCACAGGAAGGGAAGAGGAAGAAAAGGAGAGGGAAGAGGGGTGTCCAGCGCAGAGAAAACCAGAAGATAGAGTACAGCATGATGTACCGTGTGCTTTGTGATCCAGAAGGTAGTAGAGTATTTGTAGATTTTTGTTTTCTTGTTTTGTATCATTGAGTTTGCGTAGATTAATTAGGCATTGTATTTTCATATGTTGTATGTGTTTTCGAGTATTGTAAGCCTGCTGGGGACAGCAGCCTTTTTGAAGAGGGAGGAAGGGTGAGGGTAATCACTGTCCTCAGGTCACTGAAAAGGGTAGCGTTGAACAAGTTGCTAGAAGTAAAAAAACTGAGGAGGTATTGCTGATCTCGGCAGTTAACAGCCGGTACACCGAGATGACAAGGGAGGAATTACAGAGCTGACATAGAGGGAAGGTAACGGTATGTCCAGCAAGGTGATAAGCATCAATCCGGACACGTGCACGGTGCAGTTATTTTTAGCCAGGAGGGAAGAAATAGACTGTCCAAGGGACATCATGGAGCCAAAACTGAGCTTGCAATGGGTCGGGATGCAATGGACCTTCTCCACCTACGAAGAATTAATAGTAGTAGCAAGTTGCTTTGAGCAGGGAGTATTTGCGGAAGCGAAACGTATAGAGCTCGAGGGGAGCGAAATTTTAATAGGTGGAACTGCATGTAACATAATAGGACCTACCTTCTATCTGCCACCGTCAATTTCTGGAGTCACGCAACTGAATGTTACACAGCCACAGCTGTACTGGCCAGAAGCAAATTTCGAGTTTTGCCAAGGCAGCATCTGACCTTTTTAAATCAAACTCTGGAGTCAGGTCTGTTGAAATCTGTAAACCAGTTCATTTCAGAGCAAGAGGGGCGCATATCAGCCAAACAGCTTGTGCAACATGTTACTAACTATGCGGAAAGGCAACGACAAGTAACGATTGTTTCGAGAACCTCTGTGCCAAGTGCCATCTCAGCCTTAACTTTGTTGTGTGTTGTTGTCGTTCTGATCAGGCGGAGAGCCAATTCCAAGAGGTAATCGACGGTAGTCCAAATCCCAGTGGATTGGATACCGAGGGTGTAAGATGGGTAGGTAAGGGGTCGATCGAGCATTAAGTAGAGTGGTCATCCAGTAAGGAATTTATATGTTTTGTCTGATGTCACGTGTTTTAGGAGGACTAGACCACATCTAAGTTTCCTAATAGTAGTAGTAAATACGTCATATGTACATGCTTACACAAACAAGATTAAGAGAAGTTAAAGGTCGACCCAGGTACCGGGTCTTTCCAAAGGGGGGAATAATGTAGCGGCACCACCGTTTAATATGGGTAAAGGTTAGCTTTGGTGCAATACTATGGAGTGCACAAGTTACAGCCAGGTGCAGGCCTGTTGACAGTAAGTTACACTACCAGCGGTTGCAAAGTAGAATAGAGGCCACAGGGCCGTAGACCCACTGAAAAGAATAAACGCAGCAGTTTGCACGGCCCAAATTACAGGCAGAAGGGGCCCACTGGCCCAACCCAGGTGTTACGACTACACGACTCGGAGTGGCACGTTAGCAAAACAGAGGCGCACAGCCACATATAAATAGTCGCCGGTTCACTAACAAGGCATTCGAGTGTGACAGTTCTCCTGGATGGCAGGGTGTGCCACACCACCAGCTACACGCAGCAGCAGATGAGGTGCCAGCATTCCAGTCCACGGCAGGTCGTGGGTTCGACCCTCTGAGGCTAACACGGGGTCAGCAGCCAGCCACTTGCAGGCCGTGCCACGGCTCGCTACTGCGGGCAGTCTTGTCGGTTCCAGACACGTGCCGGAGGCATCCCGAGGCGAGAGCTGCAGATTTGGCGGTCGGGTCGTAGGCGCTTGTTGCCGCGATCCTAACCACGATGGCAAAGAAGCACACAGCGGGCCGCCCTGCGACTTCTCACGAATGGCGCTGATACAACAGGTGCGAAGGCTGCCGAGTTGAATGCTGGCGCATCCTGATGTCGTCACAACTCCGCAGCCATACAAGGCCGACACACGGCAGTGTGCTGTACGGGTCGCTGAGGCAGCCATTCCATGCCAAGCTGTTTCGCAGACAGCGAAGTGGTGTCCTCAGCATTGTGGAACCCGGGCCGCAGACCGAGAGGAATTGGGACACTGTAGCTGGAAATAATAAATGACTAGGGAAACTCAGACAAGTTTTAATACGACGCATCCTGACAGTTTCCATCCATTTACACATCAAACACAAACATCCTATTCCTTATGACCACCTCACAGCTATACAGGATGTTTATAAATTGGTTTCCATGTATGTAAGGTTGTGTTCCTGAAACCAAAACATTACAAAATGTCCATATTAACATGGGTAAGAAAATCCTACGTTAGGGAGTTAAACATGATGAATTTAATGACATACATTTGCCAAAAATGCTGTAAATGATCGCCTCCTGCTTTGATGCGTGCCCTGAGTCTACGTTTCATGATTTGTCATAAAATGTTGGAATTTTCTGGAAGTGGTCATACTTCTCGTATTTTAAATACATCCCCTCAGAAAATTTATATTATAAGCGAAATGTATCTAGGATTTTAAATCGCCCCAGATACAAACTTTAATTGGATTCAAATCTGGTGATTCAGCAAGCAATCCATGGCCAATCAATCGATTTGGAAACTGGTTATCGAGATACTAGCGAACGGTTAGGGGGAAGCGACGTGGAGCATACAAAACGTCGGTTGGATGACGAAGAGAGGTAGATTGTCAAGTAAAAGATACCGTAGGTATGTCTGTCGAGTATGAGGTTTTGGGAAGAAACAGGGATCAACAAGCTGATCGTGAACGATTACAGCCCACGCGTTGATGCGAACAAAAGACAATCAGGCAAACTAAAAACAAATGCAAAGGCCATCAGTAAAGAACAGGGCACTCTGGCCAGCCCCAGATCTACGATATTTCCGAACCGGGGCAACAACTTGAAAGGGGTGCCCCGACTCCTTTCCTCCTTGAGCATTTCAGATAGGACATCAAAAATGTTTCAAAATTTGATTCTTCAAAAAAAATGTTCATTTTGTTGTATACATCTTTCTGAAGAGTTTGATGTATGAAACATGTATGTTCGAGGAAATGTAAAATATCTTGTTTGGTGTTAAGTGTGCCAAACTGCAGTGCCATGCCTCTTCACACAGCATTCTTCTATCGCAACTCACTGTATTTCGCTCTGTGGAAATCAAAAGTGTATGTTTTGTAATGGAAGCCATCAAACCTTTATTCACGACAGTGAAAACTAATGTGTCCTGTGGTGCCTCTCCTTCTCCCAGCCGGCGGTTCAAAAATGGTTCAAATGGCTCTGAGCACTATGGGACTCAACTGCTGAGGTCATAAGTCCCCTAGAACTTAGAACTACTTAAACCTAACTAACCTAAGGGCAACACGCACATCCATGCCAGAGACAGGATTCGAACCTGCGACCGTAGCGGTCGCGCGGTTCCAGACTGAAGCGCCTAGAACCTCACGGCCACACCGGCCGGCCCCAAAAGTAAGGTAAGTAACTCTGTTTGTGTGCCAGTTGGTCACACTGCTATGAAGGGTGCTTCACGCTCTGTGTGTAAACATGCGCACGCCGCGCTGATAC
The DNA here is from genome assembly GCF_023898315.1 of Schistocerca nitens. NCBI lineage: Eukaryota > Metazoa > Arthropoda > Insecta > Orthoptera > Acrididae > Schistocerca > Schistocerca nitens. Next base: position 76,498,263 of record NC_064616.1, on the reverse strand, counting down.
GCTCAGTCTTGGCTTGGCAGCCGTTGAGAATGGAGCTCCCGTTGGATGTTACCGCCAAGTGCGGATTGCGCGCAGTTATTCGGATTTTGAACGTAAAGGGCACTGCGCCGATTGAAATCCATCGCCAATTGACGGAAGTGTATGGTGAGTCGTGCATGGATGTCAAAAATGTTCGTAAGTGGTGTAGAGAGTTTGCAGCTGGTCGGACCGAAATTGACGACGAACAAAGGAGCGGGAGACCGTCAATTTCTGAGGAGACAGGGTTGAAGGTTTAGCAAAGCATGAGTGAAGATCGGCTGATCTCCCTGGATGATCTCTGCACATTGGTTCCTGAAGTTTCCCGAAGCACCGCTCATAGAATTTTAACGGAAACATTGAACTACCGGAAGATGTGCGCAAGATGGGTGCCATGCATGTTGCCTGAGGGCCACATGAGGCAACGAGTTCATGCTTCCCGCGGATATCTACATCGCCTTGCAGCCGAACAAGACAACTTTCTGGACTCAATTGTCACAGATGACGAAACGTGGGCATACCACTTTACACCTGAGACCAAGCAACAATCACGCCAGTGGCGGGATCATTCTTCGCCAAAGTCGAGGAAATTCAAACAAACACAGTCTGCTGGTAAAGTCATGAAAACCGGTTTTTGGGATCGGAAAGTGGTATTGTTGGTCCATTTTATGCCCACTGGGACCACAATTAACGCTGACAGGTACTGTGAGCCTCTGAAAAAACTCAAACGGGCAATTCAGAACCGGAGAAGAGGAATGTTGAGCAAGGGCGCTCGCATTCTTCATGACAAAGCTCGCCCACACATCGCTCGGCAAATCGTTGCTCTCCTGCAGCAGTTTCAGTGGAACATAATCACCCACCCACCCTATAGTGCTGACTTGGCGCCCAGTGACTATCACCTGTTCCTAGATTAAAAGAACATTGGCCGAAAAGCGATTCAGCTCCGACGGTGAGGTGAAAGAAGAGGTTCATAACTTTCTGACACCATGGCGGCTAGCTGGAATGACATGGGCATACAGAAACTGCCACAGCGTCTACAAAAATGCATTGACAGAAATGGTGATTATGTCGAAAAATAGCTAAATGTTCATGCTGTAAACTGATGTAAATCATTGTAGAAATAAACAGCTCTATGTACTTCTCAAAAAAAAATAGGAGAACTTACTTTTGGGATTACCCTCGTATAATTCACAAAGTACCAATATTAAATGCCTATTAGGCCTACTACAAGCAAAAAGCTTGTCATCTTAGGAAAGAGTTTCACATTTCATTCATATGCTCCAGTTTCTCAAGCATGAGATCGAAAAGTAGTAGTAGTACTAAATTCTTATATACATTTGGTATCGTCATAACCTTCCATATAGTCTGTGTAATTTCCCCGTTACTTCTCCTTCCTCGTTCTAACAAACAATCTTGTTATCACTTGTTCTGTAACTATTACTGTCAGAGTCAAAACTCTCTCTCCGGTTAACTCCGCTAACCCTGCTATAATTACCAATTTAGTTACCCCGCATTTATTCTCCGATTAGGCATTAGTACATGCTCGTACAACGCGTTTTCCGCACTATTCCGCGAACACATCTTAAGCAGCTGCTAACAGAGGACTGTAAGTATTGGGATAAAGCGGTTTCTGGCACACTCTGCATTGTTGCCAGATGTATCCAATATGGCGTCGATGACGTTATCCAATATGGTGGTGTGTAGACTTGGTAAAAGCTCATGACGTCATCCAAGATGGCGGCCATAACGTCATTCAAGATGGCTGATTTTGGTGGGAAGTTTAAAATTTGTCAGGAAGGTAGGTCAATGGGGCTACTTCCACTAACTTAACCCCTCCCCCATCCCTTACCTCCTCCAGAAAATTTCGGGAAGTTCAAATTCCATCAGGACAATGCAATGCACCATGGCTACCTCTACTAACCTAAGAAAATGGGGGAAGATAGGTCAATTGGACTACCTCCACTAACCTAAGTCACCCAACCACCACCTCGTCCTAGGGATCAGCGGGAAATTTGAATTTTGGCAGTAAAGAAAGGTCACTTGGGTTATCACCACTAACCTAAGAAATGGCAGGAAAGAAAGGGCATTTGAATACCTCCACTAACCTAAGTCATCCAACCACCACTTCTTCCTAGGGATAGGTGGGAAAAGGACCCGGCCTGCACTGGGCTGCTGGAGAGAGGAAGGAGTGACTAAATTTATTTTGGGACAATTTATTTAGGGGCGGATTTTGAGAGATTGTATATTTATCACAGTGGTACAGAACACGCGTTCTGACATTCCACACAGCCTGCAGACCTGCAAACCATTAAAAGACTGCAAACATGCTTGCCAATTGTCAAATTTCGAAATCATGCACCAGTCTTTTTTTAAACAATTTGTGGCACTACCGTCATGAGATCCAGAGCCCAACTGACCTAGTACACAGTACCACCACCAGAGAGCGCTCTCATTCATGACGTAGTCCAAGATGGCAGTCATAACGTCAGCCAGTGACACAAGTACCGTTATCCAAGATGGCGGGAAACAGCCTGTTCACCACGAGGTCCAAGTGGCCTAGTACACAGTAACACCACCAGAAAGCGCTGTTGTCCATTCCATGATGTAACCCAAGACAGTGGGGGAAAATGGCGGGAAAAGGACTCTGCCTGTGCTGGTAGTAAGTCTTTATTTTGCAGGGAGTGTCTCCACCACGAGATCTTGAGTCCAACTGACCTAATACACACTACTACCTCCAAAGAGCACTCTCATCCATGATGTAATCCAAGATGGTTGTCTGGAGGGCGAAAGTGGCGCTAAAATGACTCAGCCTACGCTGGGCTGCTGGAGAGAGTAAAGAAGGAGTGTACTTTATTTATTTTGGAACAATTTATTTAGGAATGGATTTTGAAATATAGTATATTTATCACACTGATACATCATACATGCACTGACATTCTTAGGGTCATGCCACACAGCCCACAAACCTGTAAACTACTCCTAAACAGCGCGCTGCAGACATGGAAACAACTAATAAATTACCCAAATAATTTCAGTATAGACATGCAAACTCCACCTAAATAATGCAGTACACTGACAGGCACACACAAAATCAGTTCGTAAACTGTCCAAATAAGACATAGCACAGCCTACAGACCTGCTAGCAAAATAATGCAACAGACACGTAAACAACGTACTCAGACATCGCCTGCCGCCCCCTGACGATTGGACCGCATAGGAGGCTATCGCACACGCTCCCAGAAGTGGGATGCACTGACACTCCCCACGAAGTGACGCACAGATACTCGTCCCACACGCATGTGGAAGCGATATCCCTTTCATACTTTCTACCCGAGAAATTCCTCTCGTAATACATGTTCACCTAGGCACCATTGCTGACATGACTGGAAGGGAGTGAAGACCTATTTCCATAGTGCTCTACGTCACCACAAGCCAGCACAATCTAACGCTCTCACTTCGCTGCCGACAGCACGTGAAATTGTAAATGTTGCTGGTGCGATGACGCATAGCTGTGGTGCGGGGCCAGTGGGCGCACTGTTCGCCATTGTTTTCTGCAGATGAGGCTGTCAGTGGTAAAATTATTTTGCACAAATCGCTAAATTGCAGTGGCAGTTAAACCCACAAAGTTGTCTACGGATCATCAAATACATACAAAACTCACAAGAATATTGGAGACCAAGAACATATTTACCAGTGTAACTATAATTAAATATTGCGATTGCTGCCAAAGTCGGACATCGATCGATGTACTGGTAATGTCTCCTCTTGACAGCTGTGGTTCTGGAACGAATCTCAGTATCTACAGCGCTCATAATTTTCCACGTAAAAAATCTCTCTCTGATACCCTTGCGGTTGGTGATGTGCTGAATCTATGTGTCGCTCATGATAGGACACACACTCATCTTGTCTGGTCATGCCACAGTAACTTTAGAATGTAATACATACACATTATACAGAAACAGTCCAGTTATCTTTTATATCTGTACAGCACCTCAAAAAATTATAGTATGCCTACACTCACACCAGCTATATGTCTCAACTCTCCTCAGTCCTAGGAAATTATCTGACAGAGTCTTACAATCAGCGCCTCTGGAAGGTGCTGCATCCTGCCAAGATTCTCTCAAACAAGTGTTTTGAAGGACCATTCTCTAAGGTTAGTAGAGATACGCGAATTGAATATTTTCCCGCCAAAATTCAAATTTCCCTCCAGTCCCTCGGAAGAGGTTGCGGTCGAATGACTTAGGTTAGTGGAGGTAGCCCAATTGACCTACCTTCCTGCCATTTTCTTAGATTAGTAGAGATACCCGTAGTGTGTTGCATTGTCCCGATGGAATTTGAACTTCTCGACATTTTCTGGGGGAGGAAAGAGGATGGGGTTTTAGGTTAGTGGAGGTAGCACAATTGACCTATATTCCCACCAAAATTCAAACTTCCCACCAAAATCAGCCATCTTGAATGACGTCATGGCCGTCATCTTGGAAGACGTCATGCACTGTTACCAAGTCTACAAGCCGCCATCTTGGATGACGTCATCACCGTTATCTTGAATACATCTGACAACAATGAACAGTGCGCCAAAAACCGCTTTTTTCCAGTACTACTGTACAACTGGCCCTTAGTAGTGTAGCCATCTGTCAAAAATTTTCTGTCAAAATTTCATTTTCTTGGATGCACTGAGAACATAATATTGTTTTACCTGTTATTCCTGTTAGTCGTTTATTTCACTCTCATAGACTGAATCTATAGATTTCGCTTTTAATTATAAGTTTCTCCTCTTCGGGTTTATTCTGCTCAGCTCATATAGCCCCATCACCTTTTGTCTGCGAGAAAGTTTTGTATTCCTAGATGCGACGGGGATTCCCTTGGCAGAGACACCATGTACACTATGCACGCATTCAAAAATCAACTTATGATTAGTTCAGATTTTATTTATTTATTTACACATTAAGTTCCATAGGACCAAATTGAGGAGCAAATCTCCGAGGTCTTGGAACGTGTCAGTACATGAAATTACAACATAAAAGCAATAACAGATAAAAATAAATGTTCATGAACCTGAAAAACGTTAGTCCAAAGTTTAAGTAAATGCTATCAGCAATACAATAAGAATCAGCTTAATTTTTCAAGGAATTGCTCGACAGAATTGAAGGAGTGACCCATGAGGAAACGCTTCAGTTTCGATTTGAAGGCGCGTGGATTACTGCTAAGAATTTTGAATTCGAGTGGCAGCTTATTGAAAATGGATGCAGCAGTATACTGCACACCTTTCTGAACGAGAGTTAAGGAAGTCCGATCCAAATGCAGGTTTGATTTCTGCTTATTCTTGGGAATGAACTAATATTGGTAACAAGAAACGACAATAAGGAATATACATATTGAGATGCCCATGTCAAAATACCCAGACTCGTGAACAGAGGTCGACAGTCGACAAGAGGTTCATGAACTCACACCACTTATTGCCCGAACCGTTTCTGAGCCAAAAATATCCTTTTAGAATGGGAAGAGCTATTCAAAAATATAATACCAAATGACATAAGCGAATGAAAAAAGCAAAGTAGACTAATTTTCGTGTCGAACGATCTCTCACTTCTGATACCGTTCGAATAGTAAAAATGGCAGTATTAAGTCTTTGAACAAGATCCTGAATGTGGGCTTTCCACGACAGCTTACTATCTATCTGAACACCTAGAAATTTAAACTGTTCAGTTTCACTAATCATATGCCCGTTCTGTGAAATTAAAACGTCAGCTTTTGTTGATTCGTGTGTTAGAAACTGTAAAAACTGAGTCTTACTGTGACTTATCATTAGTTTATTTTCTACAAGCCATGAACTGAGGTCATGTACTGCACTGTTTGAAACCGAGCCAATGCTGCACACAACGTCCTTTACTACCAAGCTAGTGTAATCAGCAAACAGAAATATTTTAGAGTTACTCCTAATACTAGAGGGCATATCATTTACATAAATAAGGAACAGAAGTGGCCCCAACAGTGATCCCTGGGGCACCCCCCACTTGACAGTACGCCACTCAGACCCCACATCACAGCCGTTATCAACATTGTGAATAATGACCTTTTGCTACCTGTTTCTAAAGTAATAGGTGAACCAAGTGTGAGCTACTCCCCATATTCTGTAATGGTCCAACTTCTGGAGCAATATTTTGTGATCAACACACTCAAATGCCTTAGTTAAATCAAAAAATATGCCAAGCGTTGGTAACCTTTTGTATAGCCCACCCAGTACCTCACAGAGGAAACAGAATATAGCATTTTCAGTTGTTAAGCGACTTCTAAAGCCGAGCTGTACATTTGATAGCATATCATGTGATATAAAATGATCAATTATTCTTACATACACAGCCTTGTCAGTAACTTTTGCAAACACTGGTGGCATAGAAATAGGTCTAAAATTATCTACATTATCCCTTTCTCCCTTTTTATAAAGTGGCTTTACTACTGAGTACTTTAATCGCTCAGGAAACTGACCATTCCTAAAGGAAAAATTACAAATATGGCTAAATACAGCGCTAACATGTGCAGCACAGTACATTAACCCTCTAGTGCATAGTGATGCATATATGTATCAGTTTATTTCCTAGAGTATTTTCGTTGACCGCAGCTTTACTGAATGCTGTAAACATGCTGGCGCATTTATGAATCGTTCAGCAATTGTTTCCTGACCAGAGAAAATATTTATTGGGAAGCAGCTGCCTGTTAGGTAGCATTATCTTTGGTAGTGGCAGTTTAACTCATTGTTTATGCTGTTCGCCGTTTTCGGCTGATTGTAGATGAAGCAGTAATTCAAGCATGCAGTCAGTCAACAGAAAGTTTGTGAACCTATAAAGTGGATCCTCAACCTTGTTCCAGCAGAACCTCACGATGTAGTGAAAGACAGTTAGATAAAGCACAGCAGCCAAAATCAACGAAACAAAATACTTCAAAGAAGAAAACTGGAAATGTGATTTGGAGGAAAACAACTCTAAATATCCCAGAACAGCAAAAGAAGTTCTTTAGTTGTAGTGATATTCCTGAATTTTTACAAGCACTTGACACACCATTTCAGATATTCACGTACTTTTTTAGCAAGGATCTAATGAAGAAAATTATTGATGAGAGTCTTCTTTACAGTATTTCGAAGGACCCAAGTAAACCACTGGATATATCAGAAGATGATCTACATAAGTTCCTTGGAATTTGTATTCTTACTTCTGTGTGGAAGTACTCTAACATAAGACATTATTGGGACAAGACAGTTGGTGTGGATATGATAAAAAAAGCTTTGTCGTTGAACATGTTTGAAAAAATCTATCTAATTTACATTTCAACAACAACTCAAAGCAAGTACTGGATAAAGAAGCTGACGGATATGATAAGCTGTACAAATTGCGTCCAGTTATTGATGAAGTTGGGAAGAAGTTTCTTTCTGTTCAACTGATGAGCAGATGTGTGCCACTAAGGCTAGACATCACCTAAAGCCATATATGCCTCAGAAACCTCATAAATGGGGCTATCAGTTATTTGTTCACTGTGGTGTGTCTGGATTTGCCTATAAATTCGAAATATACACTGGAGCTGAAAATGAGTTGAAAAACAGACTTCATCATGAACCAGACTTGGGAGCTAGTGGAAATATAGTTGTCCGACTGTGCAGAGGTGTGTTTCACAAAGTGTACTTTGACAATTACTATACTAGCCTTCCACTAGTTTTATACTTGGCTGAGCAAGGTATTCATAGTTTGGGCACTGTCAGAAGGAATAGAATCCCTCAGTGTAAACTTCCAAATGATGATTTGGTGAAAAAAGAAGAAAGAGGGTTTTCAGTAGAGTACTGCACGACATACAACAATGTCGAAGTCGGCAATTTGTTGTGGAAAGATAACAAGAGTGTGTGTTTATTATCTATATTTGCAGGAACCTAACCAGAAGGAACAATTGAAAGGTTTGATAGGAAGGAAAAGACAAAGAAAACTGTGAAATGCCCAGCAGTAATACGTGAATACAACCGTCATATGGGAGGTGGTGATTTGCTTGACAGCTTATTGGGACGTCATCACATTTCTATACGCTCCAGTAAATGGTATATGCGATTGTTTTATCATATTGTTGACATAACTGTTGTCAATTCCTGGTTGCTGCATAGAAAGCTGCATGCTCCCATAGACTCAATGAAACTGTCGACGTTCAGAATTGAACTTGCAAGTACTCTGTACACTATTAGATATTATACACTGCCAAAACGAGGGAGACCTCCTTCTTAAGTACAGAACAATTATGCAGCGACGAAATGTAAAGGTCCAACAGGCCAGGTTCCTAGTCCAGATGTGCGATGTGACCGCGTGAATCATTTTCCAACATGGAATCCCACAAGACTACGATGCAAGTTCCGACATGAGCAAAGCAAAACTTTGTGGTGTGCAATAAATGTGGCGTTGCACTTTGCTTTAATAAGGATAAAAAATTGTCTTCTATAGTTTCACACCATGTAAATTATAGGGAAAAAAGTACTGTCAGTGGTGTTGAATACTGATGTTAATACAATTTCAGAATTAATTGACGTTTAGAAATTAAATGTTTGTGCTCTAAATGTAATGTATTTCTGCATGTACTGTGCGATCAAGAAATTTAAATGGCTTTTAAATTTATACCAAGTGTTTTTTTCCAAGGTAATGAGTGTAATAAAACTTCTATGACACAAAATACTAAGAATGATTCATATACGCATCAAATGTCCCGATACACGATGATTCATTTATGAATCAAACCAATAAAACATTTAAAAAATTATAAAAATCAACAGTAGAATTTTTAAATATTTTTCCATTACTAAGATTGCATCGGCCTAACTGTGAGATTTTTTTCTTTAAGAAAGAAAAAATCATGCACTAAAGGGTTAATATTCTGCTAGACACTCCATCATAACCATGAGTGTCCTTAGTCTTCAGTGATTTAATTATTGACTCAATCTCCCTCGTGTCTGTATCACAGAGGAGTATTTCAGACATCAATCTCGGAAAGGCGTTTGCCAAGAAAGTTATATGATTTCCTGTAGGAACTAAATTTTTATTTAATTCACCAGCAACGCTCAGAAAATGATTGTTAAATACTGTCAGACACTTCCTTCACAACTGACCATATGGTTTTAATTTTATCCTGTGAATTAGCTATTCTATTTGCATACCACATACTCTTTGCCTTCCTAATAACATATTCAAGCACCTTACAGTACTGTTTGTAATGGGCTACTTTAGCTTGATTGTGACTACTTCTAACATTTTGATATAATTCCCGCTTTGTTCTACATGATATCCTTATCCCACTAGTCAGCCCCCCGAGCTGCCCATTAGTCCTAGTATCCCATTTAGAATATTCTAATGGAAAGGAACTCTCAAAGAGCATTATAAATGTGTTAAGGAAAGCATTATATTTATCATCTATGTTATCGGCACTATAAACACCCTGCCACTCTTGTTACATGACAAGGTTTAAAAAAACTCTCTATTGCTGTTGGATTAACTTTACTACATAGTTTGTAATTAAATATGACATTGGTTTGAGTACAAAAGCCTTTCAGTATTAAAATTTGTGCATCATGGTCTGAAAGGCCATTCACGCTTTTACCATCGGAAGTATCAACTTATTGTGTGTTCAAAAATGTTCAGAAACCAACAGGGATGCGTTTCAAAATCATATGAACAATCTATACACCAACGTGTGCTGGATGCTACGCGCTATGTGAATCAAGGTTTTTTTCTTCAAAAATATGAATTTGGCGCCCCCTTGTACTGGCGCCGGGGCAGATATCACAGTTTGCCCCCCCCCCTCCCTCCCCCCCGCAGAACAGGGCCTGCTTCGGCCTGCCATATTCCGACGAAGTTGTTGTTTTTTCAGTCATTGTAATACTTTGCAGATAGTGCACGGGTGCATAGTGACTCATACGTGTGCTACATTGGTCTCACAGATGACGCGAGACGGCGACTTGACGTGTGCTTGCTCGCTTTCTTTGTTTCAGTTCACTCAATCAGTCACATTCACTCTCAGCTGTTGCAGTGGTTAGCAGTTGCTTAATAATTAGCTCCCAAGGTAGCATATTGCCCATCGTTCGCGCGCGCGCGATTAAAGGTATGTAAATATACATAATTTGTGTTAATTCAGGAACAGAGAGTAATTAGTCTGCACTTTACTTCCAAAAGCGACACGTGCGAGTGGTATAATGTGGGTGGCTGTATGTGCGGTCGCATGTATATGTGCTTATACACTGAGGTGACAAAAGCATGGAATGCCTGCTAATATCGGACCTCCTTTAGCCAGGCATAGTGTAGCAACTCGATTTGGCATGGACTCAACAAGTCGTTGGAAGTCCCTGCAGAAATATTGAGCTGTGCTGCCTCTAGAGACGTCCATGCAAGATTTTGTGCACAACCTGACATCTCGATTATGTACTATAACTGTTCGATGCAATTTATGCCCGGCACTCTCGGAGGCCAAATCATTCGCTAGAATTGTCCAGAGTGTTCTTCAAACCAACTGTGGCCCGGTGACATGGGGCATTGCCATCCATAAAATTTCCGTCGTTGTTTCAAAACACCAAGTTCATGATTCGCTACAAATGCTCACTAAGTAGCTGAGCATAACCGTTTCCACTCAGTGATCCGTTCAGTTGTACTAGAGGTCCCAGTCCATTCCATATAGACACAGCCCACACCATTATGGAGCCATCACCAGCTAGCACAGTGCCTTGTTGACAATTTGGGTCCACGGCTTCGTGAGGTCTGCGCCAAATTAGAATCCTACCATCAGCCTTTACCAACTGAAATCGGGACGAATCTGAACAGGTCGCGGTTTCCCAGTCGTCTAGGGTCCAACCTGTATGGTCACGAGCTCAGGAGAGGAGCTGCAGTCGATGTCGTGCAAAGGCACTCGCGTCGGTCGTCGGTTGCCATAACCCATAAACGCCACATTTCGCCACACTGCCCTAACAGACGCGTTCACTGTACGTCCCACACTGATTTCTGCTGTTATTGCACACAGTGTTGCTTGTCTGTTAGCACTGACAAATCTACGTAAACGCCACTGCTCTCGGTCGTTAAGTGAAGGCCGTCGGCCACTGCGTTGTTCGTGGTGAGAGGTAATGTCTGAAACGCGGTATTCTCGGGACATTCTCGACACTGTGATTTCCGGCATGGAATGTCACATGCGTCTAGCTCCAAGTACCCTTCTGCGTTGAAAGTCTGTTAATTTCCGTCGTGAGACCACGATGGCGCCGCAAACCTTTTCACACGAATCACCTGAATACAATTGACAGCTCCGCCAATGCACTGCCCTTTTATACCTTGTGTACGCGATACTACCGCCATTTGCATGTGTGTATATCGCTATCCCATAACTTTTGTCACCTCAGTGTAATGTGGGCGTACATGAGCATAATTTTTCCGGCAATGTGTGGCCCGGGAATATGGCCGTGCGGCCGGGCAGTACATCTGAGTTCCCCAGCTTTTGTTCGCTATGTTTCTGGGATTGCTGTGAGCTGCCAAGATGACGCTTAGTACGAGGGTCATGTTGCCGCTGATATTGCTTGTTCAGTGAACATACAAGGCAATTATTGTTTATTATCCACTCTTTCCCATCAGTTTCCCTCTGTCGCACATGTTACAAGTCGACTTACATGATGCGGCATAGAAGGACTGGCGACGACGTTTCCTGGAAATTATGCTCTGGCTAGAGCTCCAAACCCTCAGGATTCGATAGTGCACTGTAACCTTGTGAACTGATGTCAGATCATACATATGTCTGGCCTTCTCTGACGCTAGTAGAGTTATGAAAGAGTAATTCAATTTTATTGTGCTATGTCTCTCCACTACTTATTTATCTACATTGTATTTTGGTTTTTGATCCACCAGTGAGACTTATGAGAATATTTCCTATTTTGTTCCAGAAGTCGCCCACGATAATGAAGATCGGTATATTTGTTGGCTGTGTATTGGTTATCAGCAATCCAGGATTGTTTATGCTGTCATGTCATCCATGAAGAAACGGAAAGTTGACACAGAATATAGTGCATTCAAACCGAGTTGGCCAGAAGCATATTTTGTCATTGAACAAAATGGAAACATATGTGAGTCGTCTGCAATGAAAGAATATCAGAGTGCAAGGATAACAACATATAGCGCATAATTCTACGAAACACGCTTCTACGTATGACGAATACAGTGCCCAAATAAGAATCGACCGAATCAATTCACTGAAAGAAGTATGATCGCTCAGCAGGCCATGTTTAAAATACCAAAAGATAACTCACAAACTGTAACAAAACTAAGCTTTAAGATAGCACAAGCTATTGCCAAAAGAGAAAAACCTTTATCTGATGGAGAATTCGTCACAGAATATTTGCATCAGCAGCATGTCCGTAACAGATATCATTAGTGAAATATACAACCTTGTCACATCATACCACAGCACGACAAGTTGACGGCATGTCAAAAGATACTGAAATATCACTCAAAGCAAAATTAAAGGGATGTGTATTTTACAGTTTAGCGCTCGGTGAAAGCGCTGATGTTTCAGAAAGAGCCCATTTGGCAGACTTTGTCAAAGGAGTGACAGAGAACTACACTGTAATCAAGCAATTGCTTCACTTGCGTTCCTTGTAAAATATAACAGGACAAGAGATGAATATCAAGAAGTAAGAAGTTGTACGAAAAAGTTTGACTTTAAAGGAGAAAATCTTTTTAGCTTAACAATAAGTGGTGCGCCAGCGATGACGGGGAGAACAAACGCATTTATGACTTTGATGTGTAATAGCATGACAACACACACGATTGTAAATCACCACTGCATTTTTCATCAAGAACAACTGTGTGCCAAGGTTCTCGATTTGATGAATGTGATGGAAAGGACAGTATGGACTGTCAACTTCATACGCATAAGAGGACTAAATCACAGACAGTTTGAGACCTCCCAGCCTGAAGTAGACCTAGGGTATGAGGATATTGTATACTATACCCGAGTTCGCTGGCTCAGCAGATCAACGCTCACACGATTTTATTCCCTGTTGGGACAAATAAAAACCATTATCACTGGAAAAGGACAAAATATCAGATTTTTGGAGACTGAACAATGGCTGAATGATCTGGCTCTTTTGTTGACATAACTGAATATCTCGCCGACCTAAATCTAAACTCCAACGTAAAAATCACCTATGTATAGAAATGTATGGACATATTCCAGCATTTATTAAAAAGCTTATCTTGTTCGACATACAGATAGGTGAAAGACCGTTGAGCAATTGGAAAACCTTGTCTACACGAAATCAAAAGGCACTGGATTTCGACAAGGAAAGAATCACAGATTTTAAAAACCAAGAACCCTGTATGAAAATGTTCTAAAATTTTGGAGTTTAAGATTGAAGACGCCATGTTGCACCTATAGATGGAGTTGACTGAACTTAAAAGTAAGTAAAGCCTTAAAACAGCCGACCATAATTGCCTGCAGAATTGACTGATAAAATTTTATAAAAAAATGTATCAAATGGTTCAAATGGCTCTGAGCACTACGGGACTTAACATCTGAGGTCATCAGTCCCCTAGAACTTAGAACTACTTAAACCTAACTAACCTAATGACATCACACACATCCACGCCCGAGACAGGATTCGAACCTGCCACTACAGCGGGCGCGCGGATCCAGACTGAAGCGCCTAGAACCGCTCGGCCACTGCGGCTGGCAAAAAATGTATCAAACCCGATCAGTATCCCAACCTATCCAAGTCAGCACTTCAACAGGTGTCCTTATTCGGCAGCACGTGTATCTGTGTGCGTTTTTTTTATGAATAAAAGAAATGTAAAATCTAAAACGATCTGTGCAAAATTCTCGGAATTTCGACATCGAATCCTTCTCGGGGAAGCAAAGAAAATGTCATTAAGTTTTCGTTTTATTCATTTTATACTTCGTTAATTTTAAGTTTCATTTTATGGTCGTAACATTCTGATATAAGTACATATTGCCTGCCTACCTACAAATAATGTGTTTTATTTCCATTGGTATAGTTCCTTTACAAAATCTGTTTTGTTCTGGCCCGTTACAGTGATAAAAGGTAATAAAGTGGCCCACTTCGAAATCTGGTTTTGTGCCCTGATAAAGAAGAATGTAAGCAAAAATACGCCTCTGAGGTGCGTTTCATAATCAGGAGGTTAATACAGGGAATTGTTTTCGTAACTCGCTGACGATGGATTTTTAGTTTACGGACTCGTGTTCATACGGATATTTTGTAATGTTTTAGTGTCAGCATCACATCCCCATGTATATGGTTCAAATGGCTCTGAGCACTATGGGACTTAACATCTATGGTCATCAGTCCCCTAGAACTTAGAACTACTTAAACCTAACTAACCTAAGGACAGCACAGAACACCCAGTCACCTATGTATATGGAAATCAATTTATAAATGCTCTATATTATTACCACGAATTTCAATATCCACAGGTACCTCCATGCTCAACCCCAGTTGTGTAACATTTTACTGACAACCTCCAAGGTGACAGAATCTACATCTTACAACAAACGCGCCCCAAAAGTAATTTCTTAATAGTTGTTTTTCTGGAGCCTACTAATTTCCTTCAGTGCGAGGGTCGTTCAATAAGTAATGCCCCATATTTTTTTTCTCAGAACATATTTACTGTTAAGAGTCAGAATTTGGTGACAATATACTTCAACAGGTCTTGTCCTTCTCCTGTTTTTTTTTTTTATCTAGTCTCCATCACGCTGCTGGTAAAAGCTCTTATCCCGTAGGCGTAGCCATGTTTTCACTACATGACTGACACCCTCGTCATCTTCAAAGTGTGTTCCCCGCAGAGAATCTTTCAGCGGCCCAAAGAGATGGAAGTCCGAGAGTGCCAGGTCTGGACTGTAGGGTGGATGACGCAATGATGTCCAACCCAATTTGGCGATGTGTTCGCGGGTTCTCGGACTTGTGTGTGGGCGTGCATCATAATGATGGAGCAAGATTTCTGCTAGTTTCTTGTCCGATCGAACACGTGGGAAACGGTTCTTGAGTTTATTCAGAGTCCTCACGTATGCCTCTGAATTGATGATTGACCCCCTTGGCATCACATCCACGAATATGACGCTATCACACTCCCAGAGGACAGTCACTATGACTTCTCCGGCAGACGGGGTTGTCTTGAATTTCTTCTTTTGAGGTGAATGAGGATGATGCCACTCCATGGACTGCCTTTTTGTTTCCGGCGCGAAGTGGTGCACCCAGCTTTCGTCGCCCGTAACGATCTGAGCTTTCGTCCCCCGTAACGACCTGTGACAGAAAGGCCTCTCCATCGGTCTCAAAACGCTCCAACAAATCAGATGAAATGGCCTTTCTCTGAATCTTATGGTCCGCTATGAGCATTCGTGGAACCCATCGTGAGCACCTCTTTGAATATCCGAGAGTCTCGATCATTGCAGACGCACTTCCAAGCTGACCGACATCTGTAGCGCCAATTGTCGAGTTGCGATGCGCCGGTCGGAGCATTGGCTGTGACAGGACGTCTCGATCGTGACTGATCATGGAGCTTTGTTTCTGCATTTCTCGAGGCTGTAACTTTCTTTACCCACCGCCTAGCTGTACTCCTGTCAACTGCAGCATCGCCATACAATGCACACACATTTTTGTGGATTTTGACAACGATTTCTTTTTCTGCACTCAATAATTCAATAACAGCACGCTGCTTGTGACGTGAGTCATATGTAGACACCATTTAGACGCTCTACTACGGCTCTGCCATCTTCCAGAACGGTTCGAAACTTCACCGGTACATAGGACAAGAGTCAAACGTGAAGCACCAACAAGGACCTTTGTCTGTGTATATTAATGGCTTTTTTTTTAATGTGGGTCATTACTTACTGAACGAACTCGTACACTTCCACTAAGTCCCTAGATACAGAGGGAAGTGAGTATTTACTCATAATACTAACCACCCTCTATATACTACCCTATATTCAAACGTCCAACCCAAACTCTCGTCTAGATATTATTTAAGACTACACCCGCACCAGATGGAATGACTATCAGGAACCAAATATGCCCAGGCTGGAAGTTATAGATAAATATTTGAACGCCTTGCTATCCCCAGGCAACCACCTTTACTTAGGAGGCCTTGCCGGATGCCATGTCAAGCAAAATTGGAAGCAATGCTTTCGGTCCTAAGCGCCTCAGCATGGTCGATGTCCAAAACTGTTATGCAGCGTAAAGAATCTTCTCATACAGCAAACTAGCAAAAAATTGAACCTGCCGATACAATCGGTGTGTCTGATCATTGACAACATTAAAATGGTAAAAATAAACTACTAACAGAAATCCAGTATGGGTGAAATATCAACGATAACAAGAATTATAGATTCGTTGGCTTCGCCAGCTCATAACAGTGTTATCACAATTCAACCGAACCTAGATCTCGTGCTATGCTACAGATCTGTGTGTCACTATAGCTAAGATTTGTTTTTAACATTCGTTGGCTTCGTCAACTCACAACCGACCACCTTCCAACCTAACCTAGGTCTTGAGCTACGAAACAGATCAGAATGTCACCACAATCTACATTTCAAACCAACGTATGGAATCAAAATGCATACTGTCAGCGTACTGTTGTATCTCTGTTTGTACATGTATGATGTCACAAGGCACAATTTCATTGCGTCACGGGTGAAAGCCGAGGTCTGGTGTCAGTAGGTTCAACCCACCCTCTCACTATAGCCAGAGGACTCTGTGATCACCATTCTTTGGCCTAATTGATGAATGGACTTGTCACCGATAAAACATTGTTGGGATTTGTTAAGGTGGCGTCAAGGCACCAGCTTAGGAACAGTACGGCGGATGGATTCGTATTTCTGTCTGAAGCGCTGCGACATCGCTCCCCGCCCTTACTGAACTCACGATTAGCCTCTTCTTTACCTCGCACTGCTGTGACGCCCCTGTAGTATCCTTTTGACCATATACATTTCTTCAAGCGTATGATGTGTGGACGTTATCTGCGGGAGGCTGCTAATCAGTATATTTTCCACATCCAATATTGTATAACAGTCAGAATTACGTTCGTTCCTCTGCTGAGTGAGGTATTAGAAGAGACGCCTGACAAATTCCAGGCACGTTGTCAAGCTTAATAGCTTGGCCTCCCAAAGACAGCAGCGGTAATGATTCAGCACAGGATGCAATTTGAAAGCTGTTATCGCGTTGAAGCGCTCGTGCCAGGCATCGAGAACCTTCTTCACGTGCTGGGCTTACCAAGTCGCCGACAAAGAGTCCCCCAGCGAGCGCTTTAACGCGCAGCTGCTGTTGGAAACCACATAAGCAGCATTACGGGACGCACTTTCATCTGACAGTCGTTGTTTGAATCTAAAAAGTTATTTAGAATATTAAATTTTTATATCCATGTATGACGCTTTACAATTAGAGTTTCGTATGACAATTATTATGGCTTTCTTCTGTTTCTGTGGTGAAGCTAGTACGTTCTTTCAGGTTGTTGCTAATAATATCTCGAGATACAACAAGCACAGAAGTTCCTGCACGTTTCTGGAGACTTGCTTATTTTCGTAAACATGATCACATCGCCATCAATAGGCTGCACAGTCATTCAAATTAGTTATTTTTTTTTAATTTTTGCAAAGAACATGTCCTATCACTGACAAGCAGTTGCTACGTATCATTTAAAAAATCAAGTGTTTTGATTACATTCCTTTTAGTTTTTGCAGCCTTACATCAACAATTGCTTAGCTGTAAAAAGCACGTGAGTATATACAGCAAAGCTTGAGTCATAGTTTTACGTTTTCGTTATGATAGTGTGGAATGCTGTTAAATCACCAACGTCATTCGGAAAGCTGTCCTCAAGTCACAGGTTAATATGCCTTACTACCAACGGGCATACTCGAAGTGAAATGTCATTACCCTCATGAGAACTTTGAATTGTCACAGGGTGGTTTACAGGGTTTAACGTGGTCACCGAACCACACTTCATCTTGCCATTTCTCAAATTAACAAATCGTTTCCAGAGTTGAAAGAAGAGATGGCAGAAAAAACCCTAGAACCGACTGACGGTCGAATCTCTACCTTCGCGATTTGTAGTCTGACTCTCACTGTGCCACTGTGTAAAGCAAAATAATACGAACATGTTATTATTGCTGATAGTGAAGACCAGTATGATCAAAACCTCAAGACACTGTTTCAGAGAACAGACGGGAGATGTCTAATACAAAGCAAAAATGTTTCGTAAAAGTAAGTCAACAATATACATGGTGAACGCGAGCTTCACCGACAAAATTTCTGAGTAACTGGTGCAAGGAAACCTCACATACAGATGGCGGTAATATCGCGTACACAAGATATAAAAGGGCAATGCATTGGCGGAGGTGTCATTTGTATTCAGGTGATTCGTGTGAAAAGGTTTCCGAAGTGATTATGGTCACTCCATAGGAATTAACAGACTTTTATCGCGGAATAATAGTTGGAGCTAGACGCATAGGACATCCCTTTCCGGAAATCGTTAGGAAATTCAATATTCCGAGATCCATCATGTCAAGAGTGTGCCTAGAATACCAAATTTCAGGCGTTACCCCTCACCACGGACCGTCAAGTGGCCCATGGCCTTCACTTAAAGGCCGAGGGCAGCGGCGTTTGTGTATGTTTGTCAGTGCTAACAGACAAGCAACACTGCGTGAAATAACCGCAAAAATCTACATGGGACGCACGACGAATGTATCCGTTAGGACAGTGCGGCGAAATTTGTCATTAATGGACTATGGCAGCAGACAAGCGACACGAGTGCATTTGCTAACAGCACGACATCGCTTGCAGCTCCTCTCCTGGTTTCATGACCATATCGCTTGGACCCTAGACTAGTAGGTACGAGCTGATGGCAGGGTTCGAGTGTGGCACAGGCCACATTTAACCACGGACCTAAGTTGTCAAAAGGGCACTTTGAAAGCTGCCGGTGGCTCCATGATGGTGTGGGTTGTGTTTACATGGAATGGACTGGGTCGTCTGTATGTTCGGCTACTTGAACACCATTTCTAGCCATTCACGGACGTCATATTCGGAAACAACGATAGAATTTTAATGGATAGCAGTGCGCTATGTCATCGGGCTACAATTGTTCACGACTGGTTTGAAGAACATTCTGGACAGTTCGAGCGAATGATTTGGCCACCCAGACTGCCGACATGAAACCTATCGAACATTTATGGGACATAATAGAGAGGTCACTTCGTGCACAAAATCCTGCACCGCCAACACTTCCGCAATTATGGATGGCTACAGGAGCAGCATGTCTCAGTATTTCTGCAGGCACTTCCAACGATTTGTTGAGTCCACGCCACGTCGAGATGTGCACTACGTCGGGCAACAGGAGGTTCTTCGCGATATTATGAGGTATCCCGTGACTTTAGTCATCTCAGTGTAGAGTAATGATGTAATATTGATTTATTCAGTTCATTGCACTAGTTAACTTTGTAACTGGTAAGCCCACAGGCTGCAACGACTGCGCGTTCTATAGCCTACACAAGACAAGTTCAAATGTTATTCGTGTAAGAGTCTCTAAACAGTTGTTTAGCTTGTATTCGAAGCTCGTGAGACGAGCCGGGTGTCACCAATCACGTGTAACACACTGTCTTCGAGATCGGATGTTCTTGCATAGCTTGCACGACCAGTATCTTCCATTCCAGAATGGAACCATCCGGTTTCTGGTAAGCGTCAACAGGGTTTTGACAAAAAGATGAAAACACCTCGAGAAATGCGAGCTCGGACATAAATGCAGATGCTAGTCAACCATGCAAGTTGCACCTGTGCAATGTCCTCAATACGTTTCATGTGTCAGTCGTGGTCGTAAGTGTCCTGGATTGTCGTGAGTGGATTGTGTCATAGCTAAGTGAATTCTAACGGGGCAAACTGTTGGTGTTCGAATGGTGGATGCTTCCGTAACCAAGAGAGCCGACGTGGTTGGTGTTTCAAGAGGCACCGTGTCGAAGATTTATGCTGCATTTGGAAAAACGGATAACATCTCCTGCTAAGTCACAACGAGAACGAAAGTGTGTGTAGAGTGATCGTGACGGATGGTCACTGAAGAGGATTGTGATGATAAATAAAAGGACGAAAGCTACAAAAGTCACTGCAGAGCTGAATGTCGCACTCGCGAACCCTGTTACCATCAAAACAACAGGGTGGGAGAGCCGTAAGCAAGGAACTGCAGGGCGAGCTAGAATAGCAAAACCACTATAAGTGACACAAATGCCCGTCACAGGAAGATGGGGAGCCGAAGCCACAAAATTTGGACTATGAAGCACTGGAAGAATGTCATTTGGTCGGACGAGTCTTGTTTCACGCTGTGTTCAACTTCTAGTCGAGTTTACGCCCTAAGAGCGAAACACGGTGCGGGTTCAGTAATGATTTGGTCAGCTATATCGTGGTATTCAATGGACTCCGTGGTTGCTCTGCAATTTCGCGTTACTCTCAAGTATTATGTGACCATTTTGGATGATCAGGTCCATTCCGTGGTATAGTGTTTGTTCCCCAAAGGTGATCTTGTGTTCCAAGACCACAGGGCCACTGCTCACGTACCTCGCATAAACAGGGACTGGTTTTATGAGCACTTGGATGAACTGTCGAATTTCCCCTGGCCACCACGGTCACCAGAGCTCAATATTATTCAGCCTTTGTGGTTTACTGTGGGCAGAAGGGTGCGCGATCACTAACCACCTCCGTGATTGTTACCTGAACTTGCCAGTATTATGCAGGGAGAATGGTACAAGATTTCCCTAAAAACCACACACGACGTGTGTTTATCCATTCTGAGACGACTAGATGCTGTTTTGAATACCAAAGGTTTCCTATACCGTTTAGGCACGGTAATGTGTTGTTTTTGTGGTGTTTCCATAATTTTGTCAATGGAGGGTCACTGTGGGTTACGACCAGGAATTCACTGACATCAGCGTCAGCATTACACGAACTGATGACACGAGCGTCAGCTTTTCTTGGAATCGCTGCACTCTGACAATCACATCATTCTCGGAATTTCCTCTCCCTTCCACCACCCCATTTGCCCTTTTGCCAATGGTGCTACGTATATGCATCGACATATTCGTGCCGTCTGCCAATTGCGTCGGGGACTTGGGGCATCAATAGCGTGCACGATCAGCCCGCACCCTTCGGGCAATCTGAGTTTACAGAGTTCGACTGCGTGTGCGTCATCGATTCTTGGTTGTTGGTTGTTGGTTGTTTTGGGGAGGGAGACCAGACAGCGAGGTCATCGGTCTCATCGGATTAGGGAAGGACGGGGAAGGAAGTCGGCCGTGCCCTTCGAAAGGAACCATCCCGGCATTTGCCTGGAGCGATTTAGGGAAATCACGGAAAACCTAAATTAGGATGGCCGGACGCGGGATTGAACCGTCGTCCTCCCGAATGCCATCGATTCTTCACTGTCGGTATGTACGTCCAGTATGAAGCGCCGCCAGCAGCAGGGAAGACGAAGACTATCGATGACTGTTTGTCAATTCTTTTTGTTATAACAATATAGTCATTATTAGCAGAAACCCACCAATGTGCGTGTGCGCGTCACAGCACTCCAACGCGGCAGTAATATTATATCACTTCCACAGAGAATTATTTCGTGTGTATTTTACAGATACATCGACCTATTGTGCCAAATTAATAACGTTTATACTTATTGCACACGAGGGCACGCAAGTGTCCTGACGTACTAGAGCCTCAGGATGTCTACCTGGCCTATCGAACCTGTCTTCGTTCGAATACATCGTAGCAAAACCACAGCACAGACTAAAGAGGCCCTAGTCCAATGCTGGCAGAACTGGTGGACCAGGACATGGAGGTGTTCCATGACCCACTATTGCCCAAAGCACAGCAGCAGCTTTCTACATCGAGTTTATTTGGAGTGCCAAGCAATCAGGAGGAATATACGATGACAATGAGTGGCTATTACTGTAATTGTCGGTTGCAAATTTGAAGATGTAGAATTATGTAAATAAAATATGTCCCACAAGTTTCTTTTATTTTCCACCCTGGCAAACAATAAAACACACACACACACACACACACACACACACACACACACACACACTTGGCGTAACTGCAGCATTACGCAACCGCAACACCGACGTTAAGCCAGTTTAACATATTACACTGGTATATATATCACAATTAAGCCATAAATACACTGCTTATGCTTTGTACATACGCCACTGCCAACGTCGTATAGCCACGTAGGACTTCAAGTTTGGGTCAAACACGCGATCCATCCCGTCCCCGTTATAAGATATGAGAATATGTTACACTGGCTTAACGTCGGTTTGCGCCTGCGTATATGCCACAACTACGCCAAGTGCGCATTTGTGTCTGCTGTTATTGGTTGATAGGGTGGAAAATTAAAAAAAAATATAGGACATATTTTATTTAAATATCTATCTTCAAATTCAGAACCGACGAATAGAGTAACAGCCACGCGTTCTCATGCTATATTCCTCCTGACTGCTTGGCAATCCAAATAAATTCGAAGTAGAAGGCTGGTGCTGTGGTTTGCGCAACATTAGGTTCTGGAACACCTCCGTGCCCAGGTGCACCGGTTCTTTCGGCTGCGGATATTGCCACTGTGGCCGTGTTAGGACATAGTAGAATGACAACAGGTTCGATAGGATGGGCAGACATTCTGTGGTACTAGTGCGTTGCAGAACAGCTGTGTGTCCTTGCCTGGGTTCCCGGGTTCGATTCCCGACGGGGTCAGGGATTTTCTCTGCCTCGTGATGACTGGGTGTTGTGCGATGTCCTTAGGTTAGTTAGGTTTAAGTAGTTCTAACTTCTAGGGGACTGATGACCATAGATGTCAAGTCCCGTAGTGCTCAGAGCCATTGTAACAGCAACAACAAAACCATAAGTCGTCATACCTCCATGAAAAGGTAAGTACAGACGTTAAGGATTCTGCAGAAAACCGAAGTTAGGGATTTTTGTAATTTTGCAGGTCCGTTCTTTTACCCTTCTTAAATACTGGAGTCACTGGCGCATTTTTCCAGTCACTTGAGACTTTGTGCTCGGCGAGAGATTCGCGATAAATGCAAGCTAGGTAAGGGGCCAATGCCGTACAGTACTCTTCGTAAAACCGAATTGGGATTCCATCCGGACCTGGTGATTTATTTGCTTCCAGATCTTTCAATTGTTTCTCTACGCCAGGGATGCTTATTACTGTGTCCCCCATACAGGAGTCTGCCCGATGGTCAAATGACGGTACGTTTGGACGATTCTCCCGTGCGAACCATTTCTCGAATGTGAAATTTAAAACTTCGGCTTTCGTTTTGCTATTTTCAACTGCCATACCAGGTAGGTCAACAAGGGACGGAATGGAAGCCTTAAACCCGCACACCGATTTTACATAGGACCAGAATTTTCTCTGGTTCTCTGCGAAATCTTTGCTAAGGTGTGACGGTAGTAGTTGTATGCTTCGCGCATAAATTTTTTCACGGACGCACGAATCTCTGCTAACCTTTACTTGTCGTCATTTGCGCATTCTCTTTTGAATCGAGAGTGCAACAGCCTCTACTTCCTCAGCATTTTCCGAATTTCGTTGTTAAACCACGGTGGGTCTCTCCCGTCTTTAATTCACTTACTCGGCATATACTTCTCCGAAGCATTATTAACAATGAGTTTAAACTTTACGCAGGGAACTGTATGCAATAGACATTTCAACTCGGGTACCTCACAAAAGGCCACAGCAGCACATGAAGCAATGTGTCTTCAATGGGCCAAACGATACAGAAAGTGTACAGTAGCTGTCTGTAAGCGTGTAATGTGGTCCGATGAGTAGCGATTTTGCATCTTTTCAGATCGTGTCAGGCGTCGAGTGCATCGTTGGCCTATCGAGGCGTTTAACCCGCAATGTGTGGAGAGCGTAGCTGAGGCCGGAGGTGGCTCTGGGAAGTTTTGGGGATGTTTTTCGCATCATGACTTGCGCCCACGCGTACAGGTTAACGTGAAGGCGAATAAGGATGCTCATTTCAACATTACTGGTGAACACGTGTTGCCCTTTCTTCCACATCTTGATGATGAGTCTGCTGTAGACACTGCCGTCCTCCGTGTTCATGGCGCTCCGCGTATACGTTCTTGAATTGATGAACAATCAGGAACCCTTTAGCACCGCGACCGGCCAGCTCGAGCACCAGATACTAATCTCGTAGGAAATATTTGGGGCTATTTGGAACAGCGAATGAGACGTAACAGTCAACATCCGCGTTGTTTGGTATCTCTACGAGATGTACTCATCAATAAGTGGCTTCAGTTGTAAATGGCATACGTGAAGAAACTTTTGGAGTCACTTTATCGCCGAATTGAAGCAATTATCAAGACTAGAGGTGCTGTACCACGGTTCCTAAGGCTGACTACTTTTTTCCGGTGTGACTATTTTCAGGAAAATACACTGACGGAAAAAATCCCAACACCAAGAAGGAGTTGTGCGACATAAACGAAACTTGGTAGGCGTGTTTCTACACCTGAAAGATGATGATGTCTATTCAGATTTCTCGTCAGCCGCATAAGAGTGGCGCTAGTAGCGGCACTGTGAGTATGCAAATCAGGTTTGCTTTAAATACCCGCTGTAACGGTCGTGAGCGGTAGTTATCTTTAAGATTGGTAGCGGTGAGCTGATTTCAGTCAACAATGCTTTTAAGGTGACAAAGACATCATTATCAACGCCGGCCGGTGTGGCCGAGCGGTTCTATGCGCTTCAGTCCGGAACCGCGCGACCGCTACGGTCGCAGGTTCGAATCCTGCCTCGGGCATGGATGTGTGTGGTGTCCTTAGGTTAGTTAGGTTTAGGTAGTTCTAAGCTCTAGGGGACAGCTGACCTCAGATTTTAAGTCCCATAGTACTCAGAGCCATTTGACCCATTTCATTATCAACACCTCACTGAGTTGGTACTAGGTCGTGTTATAGGACTACGAGAAGCTGTATGATCCTTCTGTGATATTGCATAAAGACTTGGCAAGAATGTAATCGCTGTACACGAGTGCTGGCAGTGGTGGTCCACGGGAATGTACAGTCGCAAGAAGACGGAGCTCTGGACAGCCACATGGCGCTATCGAGAGGGAAGACCGTCGTGTTCGGCGCACGGCTCTAGCTCATCGTACTGCATCTGCAGCGGGAATCTGAGCACCAGTTGACGCCACAGTGAAACAGCGAACTGTTAGAAAGCTGTTACTTCGAGGACAGCTCCGAGTCAGACGCCCTGTAGCGTGCATTCCGCAGACCCCAAACCACCGCCATTTGCGACTTCAACCGAGAGCTCACTGGAGGACGGGGTGGAGGTCGGTTGTGTTTTCTGATGCAAGCTGGTTCTGCGTCGATGCCAGTGATGGCCGTGTGTCGGTTAGAAGGAGGCCAGTTGAGAGCGTGCAACGAACCTTTCTGCATGCTAGACACACTAGAACTACACCTGGAGTTACGGTGTGGGGTGCAGTTTCGTATGGTAGCAGGAGCACTTTCGCGGCTATCCCACGCACCCTGAATCCAAATTTGTACGTCAGTCTGTTGCTTCAACTTATTGTGTTGCCATTCATGAACAGCATTCCACTGGGTCTTCCAACACGATAACGCACGCCCACATACCGCTGTTGTAACCCAACATGCTGTACAGAGTGTCGACATGTTGCTGTGGCCTGCACGATTACCAGATCTCTCTCCAATCGAGCATGTATGGGACATCGTCGGATGACAACTCCAGCGTCATCCAGCACCAGCATTAATTGTCCTTGTACTGACCAACCGAGGCATGCAACTCAATCCCAAAAACTCACATCCGGCACCTGTACAACGCAATGCATGCACGTTTGCATGTTTGCATTCAACATTCTGGCAGTTACACCGGTAATTAATGTACTAGCATTTCAGATTTGGAATGGCTTATCTCGCTCTTACATTAGCCTGTGATATTGCAATACTATTCACGTAAATGTGTTACCTGCACAAATGTATTCCCGAAATTTCATTAATCTACATTAATTATTTTTTCGTGTTGCGACTTTCTTCCTTCAGTGTATTTCATGAATACAATATGTTGAAAAGACTAACAAGGCTGATGTTCAGGAGTGCGTTCTCTATTGAGATTAGCATTTCCAACTGGAAAAAATTCTGTATTAAAAAAAATTAATGAAATTAAATGACTCTACTCTACACTGGCGTTACACCTTCATAAACAGTGAATAACAGTTTGCCGCGCGGGATTAGCCGCGCGGTCTGTGGCGCTGCAGTCATGGACTGTGCGGCCGGTCCGGCGGAGGTTCGAGTCCTCCCTCGGGCATGAGTGTCTGTGTTTGTCCTTAGGATAATTAAGGTTATGTAGTGTGTAAGCTTAGAGACTGATGACCTTAGCAATTAAGTCCCATAAGATTTCACACACATTTGAACAATAACAATTGTCAGAGTCATTTGAATGTATCGAGGATGTCAGTCAAAAGTCCGAACTGAGGCACAGCAAAACATATGTAAACCCAGAATGAAATTTTCACTCTGCAGCGGAGCATGTGCTGATATGAAACTTCTTGGCAGATTTAAACTGTGTGCCGGACCGAAGTCGGGACCTTTAGCTTTCGCGGGAAGTGCTCTGCCGACTGAGCTACCCGAGTACGATTCACGACCGCTCCTTACAGCTTTACGTCCGCCAGTACCTCATCTCCTACCTTCCTTGCTATCCCTGCAAAATCCTTTCTTCCAGGAGTGTTAGTCCAGCATGTTTCACAGGAAAGCTGCTATGAAGCATGGAAGGTAGGCGACGAGGTACTGGCAGAAATAAAGCCGTAAGGAATTGTCATTGGTCGTGCTTTGGTAGCTCAGTCTGTAGAGCACTTGTCCGCGAAACGCAAATATCCACAGTTGGTGACTCGGTCTGGTACACAGTTCTAATCTGCCAGGAAGTGTCAACATATGTAAATATTACCTAATGACTTTGATTAGTCAGACTGTTTCCCCACTAGGTCAAGCTGATGCACATATTGAGGCAAAAAGGTTACGTTGTTTATCTTTGCGTCCGCAAGACAATTAACAATTGCGTGGATGCTGGATGCAAGAGAGAGTGAAATTGCCATGACATAAGGCACAAAATTGAAAACCACTCGGTAATTTCGTGAAAACGTATTGTGTGAGTATTTTAGAGTAGACACGCAATAGATGTCGTATTTTCATAAGGAGATAGTACATAAGGAGACAGACTGGTGATTTATGGTAGTTATTATCGTCTTCCACCGGTGTTATTGAGTATGTCACACTGCAGAGATACATTCCAGGGCCCCAAACTCTGACAAGCTCTGTATGAACTACGATTGTAATAGCTGAAGCTTGGGTGCGCTCACGGGCATTTAACGACACACAGCCGGCCGGTGTGGCCGTGCGGTTAAAGGCGCTTCAGTCTGGAACCGCGTGACCGCTACGGTCGCAGGTTCGAATCCTGCCTCGGCCATGGATGTGTGTGATGTCCTTAGGTTAGTTAGGTTTAAGTAGTTCTAAGTTCTAGGGGACTGATGACCACAGAAGTTACGTCCCATAGTGCTCAGAGCCATTTGAACCATTTAACGACACAAGGATTGTTTCCTCGTTTGTATCCGTGACAAGACATTAAGCGAAGAGCGGCATACGCGGTTTGATAAGAATGTACCTTATCACAGGCTTGCGTTGAATATAAAACGGAAAAAGTCATCCCTATGAATCATATCCATAAATCGTCGTTACTTCATAACGGGGCCGCGCGGGGTAGCCGCGCGGTCCAAGGCGCCTTGCCACTGTCGCGCGGCTCCCCCCGTCGGAGGTTCGAGTCCTCCATCGGTCATGGGTGTGTGTGTGTTGCCCTTAGCGTAAGTTCGTTTAAGTTAGATTAAGTAGTGTGTAAGCCTAGGGACCGATGACCTCAGCAGTTTGGTCCCATAGGAACTTACCACAAATTTTCCTTCGTAACGGAGGATTTCCATGTGTTTGTAAGGAAGTGTAATGGAATGGCTTAGCGAGCTGTGTAACGGGAATGATAACGTCGAATATTTGAATCACTTGAGGTATAATATGCCCAGAGCACCTTTGTTCTGGAGTGAAGAACAATATAGGCTGCAGAAGATTATTGTTAGTGCTTCGTATTTTGTTTGCCATACGCGTAAAATAGCAGACAGCCTATTTCTCAATCCCTCGGAAGGACAGCAAGTCAAGAGCTGTTCCCATCGCTACACAAATACTTAGTTTGTTCTGACAAAACCGAAAGTTACGATAACATACGGGTGTGGAATACACACCGTGTCTTGACACATTTTACATTTTAAATTTGCTCACATTCGACGTAACATCTGTGCAACAGATGATGCAACCATACGACGCACGTAAAAAATTGATTACAAGTACGTACAACGTGAGCATGTGTGTACAAAAAGCTATCAAAAGGATGCATTAATGATACTGCAGTAGATGTCAAAACAGGAAACATGTTACCTCCCTGTCACTAAAATCGGTTTCCCGAATGTCTGGCAAAACATAATTACTTCGAAATGCAGCATTCTCTGAAAAATATTGTCTATTCTGTCTCGTGGAAAATACGCTGAACAGAAAATGTTGCTGTTCACATATAGGGATTCTCCAGTACTTAGAAAACGTTATCTTCAATGCAATAAATTTCTAATACCGCCTACTAAGTGATATTTCTTACAGTTTTATGGGCACATGGTAAGTAAACAATTGTTTTCTACCAAACTGTTGTGCCATCGAAATCAGTTCAGATGGTTCCAATGGCTCTGAGCACTATGGGATTTAACATCTGAGGTCATCAGTCCCCTAGAGCTTAGAACTACTTCAACGTAACTAACCTAAGAACATCACACACATCCATGCCCGAGGCCGGATTCGAACCTGCGACCGTAGCAGTCCCGCGGTTCCGGACTGAAGCGCCTAGAACCGCTCGGCACCGCGGCCGGCTCGAAATCAGTCAGAACATTATTGTAATCCACTGCCTTAACACTGAAAGGGAGAGCAAGAGGCTTCTCTTGGAGAAATGGAACCTCAATAAAACTCCTCCACCTATACATTTCACAATATACACCATTTGCGAGACTTTCTGATCATCACATATCCAATGCAATGCAGCGTAGTTTAGTATGGCTCATCACTTTACGAAAGATTCTATTGTGAGGTAGAACCTAGTGTTTGACTATATGATACGTGCACAGGAACTTTGGACATACAGCCTACATAAATAACGTCGTCAGAGAAATTAAGACAAATTAATGTGAATGTATTTCTAGTGCCGCACATTACTTGCTTTTGCATAGTTTTCCGTCACTTACACTGATACTACGTTTAGTAATTTAATTATGTATTTGGAAACTAAACGAGGCGAAGTGTTTCTGTTCGAGTTGCTTTTATAGTGGAAGGCTTACTGAATGTGATCTTTGTTAAGAAACAAAGCAGTAGTCTCCTAGACAGCTTTAGGAGAACACGAAAAAGTAAAAAGAGTAACTGGATCTCAAGTCGAGTCTGAGTCCTCTGGAAAACGAGTTCAGCCTATTACGAGTAATGCGGAAAAATTTCTGCCGGTTTCCTCCAAACAGTAGGATGCTTAGTGAAGTGGGCTTCTCTCTGTCCAGAAGGCAACCGCCTCGATCTGCATATCTGCTGTTCCCGTATTCCAGCTCTTCCGTTCACTGGTAGTAGGCACATCCATCAAGAGCTACATGGTGTTTCTAAAAGGTTCATCTGATCTCCCAAGACGACATCTTCTACAATCCACATGAAAGAAGATAGAAACTTTAGGTGAATTTTAGCTTACTCATCGAAACTGAGAGTTGATCTTGGCGCCAGTTGTTGCGGTCGCCGGTACGGTCTCCCTGGTACAGCTAGACCGCTGACCGCTCGTACATTATCCAGTGTGCGCCAATTTAAGGTGGCGACAAAACATCGATGAAGGTCGTCTTGCGTTCTCTGTGTAATTCAGTTACAGCTCTGCGACGTGATTTTCATTGAGAGCATGGCTCAGAACATTCTATAATGGCACCAGCACTGTACTACTGGCCTCCAAGGGCGCCTGATCTCACGTTCCGTGTTTTTTTTTTCTATTTTTTTCTGTGTGGGTTTCTAAGGGGCTGTTCCAAGTGAAAGTTTGTGACAGGTAAATTAAAATTTTGACCCTGAGAATTTGAATGGCTATGACGGCTTAGGTACACTTACATCGACCTTGAATCCTGGCGACGTTACATGCGGTCATTGACCTGGAACAGATGACGTCACAAGTGACGTCACAATCTATCCCGTGGAGTCACGAGAAATACGCCCCCCCCCCCCCCAAAACGAACTTGTGACCTCAGAGTAGTTGCCCTCCCTGACATACATCGCGAACGCTCGGCCGCATCCGGGGCCCTACGGGAAATCAGAATGTCAGTGAAGAGGTAGCCACTAAAGTTCTTAACTTTGTCTTGTGTAGTCGACAGCTTGGATGGATTTAAATGCTCAGTTAGGAATTTTTAAACTCGTAGTAACTTGCTACAAAGAGGAGACAGTGACTGCAACTCGTAAATCTGTATTGTCACGTTCCGTGATGCACGCCACAAGGCCCGAGCCCTGCGATGCCACCTTCCTATTGCGTGTTAATCATGACGTCACAAACCATGCACCTCTTTATATGACGTCAAGGTGGCGGGAAATTCAAAATACCGGCCATAAATAAGAAACAACCAATCACAGCGCTGTATTTTACCGACCATTAAAACGAAACAGCCAATCAGTAAGCAAACACATGTGAAAAATTAACCGAACGCTCTGAATTTTGCACCATGTTCAAAAGTATCCGAGTGATCTGAATCATTTATCGAGAGAAACAAGTAAAGAGTGTGTGTGTGAATTCCTAAGGGACAAACTGCTGAGATCTTCGGTCCCTAGATTTACACACTACTTAAACTAACTTACGCTAAGAACAACACACACATCCACGCCCGAGGGAGGCCACGAACCTCCGGCGGGAGGGGCCGCGCAATCCGTGACATGGCGCCTCAAACGGCGCGGCCACTCCGCCCGGCGTAAAGAGTGTCACTTACAATATTTCCACATCTAAAATACATAACACACACACATATCTGAGGAATATATCATGCACACATACAAAGATTTGGTAGTCTGGAGGCTGGAGACAGATTCTGTGAAGGCTGCAACTTTGTTAACGCTTGATAGCATACATTTCTGCGGCGGCCTTGTTAACCTCAGCAGCAACACCTGGAGTGTTTGTTTTCATGCCAGCTGCAGGTGACACTGACTAAGACACACCTCGGGAGATTGCCGCCCTGCAGAGCATCCATCAGCCTATTGTTGAAACTGTCACGGCCTATCATTTTCGTTACGTATTCCTGTTCTGGATGTAAAAACACCCCCAGAGCCAAAGTTTTATGCTCTTTAAAGTAAGAGTTCACAAGCTATTAGCATTTCATTAATGTGTAATTGCAACTGAGATACTTTACACGATTAAAGTTACGAGCACCTGATTTGGGAGGTACATATTCGGATGTAAAAACAGCCCCACAGGTAAAATTTTATGCTCTTTCGAGCAATATTTCGGGAAATTTTAGCATTCCATCGATGTTTAATTGACATAGATATCCGATGTATGATTAAAACTATGAACACCAAATTTGGTGAGAGGGTTTAATTATACATTATATTCATGGTCTTTGTGTGATATGGTGTAATTTTTAAGTTTCTGTGCTAAGAAATTTTCGCTTCAAATTATATGAAATTGAGACTGTAAATACTTTTCGTAGACCTATTCAAATCGAAAATTTTGATCGGACAGTTAGATTCGCATCTGTTGAGTATTTTAATGAAGGCACTATATTACAATTTCAGTCTTTTCTTTTCTACTACCCTACTAAATACAAATATAACATCGAAATTAATACTAAATCTCGTGCTATTTAAATCATCATCTTTGCTAATAACTAGGAAATTGTGCACATTCTCACTTCATGCTCATTTACACATTCTGAGAAACTCATTAAAAGTGATATGACGATTAACATGATCACTGAATACATGTCTCAAATTACGTTTATTTTGTTTGAAAAGATTAATTGCATTAACATTGTTTCTAATTAACTGTTTCGGGATTTTGCTATACGTTTAGCATAGATAAAAGCTGTCTACACAGTAATGACGATTCATGCTGTCGCTGACAAAACGGTTCAACATAGCGTTATTGTGGCGCTATTCCTCTGCATTCTATTAACCCGTACACGAGATGCCTATCGATCAACTCTTCATTAGTAAACCTACACATGGTGCTGTGTAGCGCCGTTCGTATACAACTAGCACTACCGGTGGGCGTCTTGTCACGGTTCGCGCGGCTCCCCCCGTCGGCTCCCTCGGGCATGGGTGTGTGTCTTGTCCTCAGTGTAACTTGGTTGGTTGGTTTTGGGGGTAGAGACCAAACAGCGAGGTTATCGGTCTCATCGGATTAGGGAAGGAAGTCGGCGGTGCCCTTTCAGAGGAACCATCCCGGCATTTGCCTGGAGCGATTTTAGGGAAATCACGGAAAACCTAAATCAGGATGGCCGGACGCGGGATTGAACCGTCGTTCTCCCGAATGCGAGTCCAGTGTGCTAACCACTGCGCCACCTCGCTCGGTGTAACTTAGTGTAAGGTAGATTAAGTAGTGAGTAAGCTTAGGGAGCGATGACCTCAGCGGTTTGGTCCCATAAGACGTTACTACAAATTTCCAATTTCCAGCAGAACCGAGCAGTACTGATGTCGTCAACAAGTACTGCGACTGAATGGAACGAGTGTCTTTCCAGAAAGACCCATAGCTGCTCTACTGCGCAGATATTTTCACTGTATTATTGATACAAAGCTAAATGACTGTAAGAGTCCAAACGAAATGCAAATTACTCTGTATCGAGCTACTGGAAGCCACGGGACCGTTATCCCAAACAACCTCTGAAGTTTTGTTGGTATTAGAATCCTATTTTCACCTTGTACATTTTGGAGATATTTATTTCCCTGTGCAGCATTTACTATGTGCTGCTTGTTTATGAATGTTCCGGTAACATGCAGTTCCAGGAATTATGGTGTTTGCCGTTTTATCTATGCTATTAATTTCGAACGTCAGTTTATCGTTGGTTCTTGTTATACATAGGTTCAGGTAGTTGACATTTTTGTCTTCTACCACTGAAAATGTTACTTTATTGTGTACACTATGAACGCAATTTACAATGTCCATTATGTCTTTGGCGTCCCCTTTGACTATCATACTGTGCCACCTACATGCTACACCTCCTATGGAATTCAGTTTTCTCTGGGCAATATTCTTGACTGTTAAATAATTTTTCTTTAAACCAGTTTATGGATATATCAGCTATGATACCAGATATACATTACTCCTTTGCTAAGCCATCTGGATGCTTATAAATTTCGCCATTAAATATTAAGTAGTTGTAACTTAGGAGTATCTAGAGGAGTTCTATGGCCAGCCGCGGTGGCCGAACGGTTCTAGGTGCTTCAGTCCGGAACAACGACTCCTACGGTCGCAGGTTCGAATCCTGCCTCGGGCATGGATGTGTGTGATGTCCTTATGTTAGCTAAGTTTAAGTAGTTCTAAGTTCTAGGGGACTGATGACCTCAGATGTTAAGTCCCATAGTGATCAGAGCCATTTGAACCATTTCGAGTTCTATGAATTCAACGAGCTCTACGTACAGTATGTGACCAAAAGTATCCGGACACCTGGCTGAAAATTACTTATAAGTTCGTGGCGCCCTCCAACGGTAATGCTGGAATTCAACATGGTATGGCCCACCCTCAGCCTTGATGACAGCTTCCACTCTAGCAGGTGCTGGAAGGTTTCTTGTGGAATGGCAGCCCCTTCTTCACGGAGTGAGGAGGGGAGGTACCGACGTCGGTCGGTGAGGCCTGGCACGAAGTCGGCGTTCCAAAATATCTCAAAGGTCTTCTATAGAATTCAGGTCAGAACTCTGTGCAGGCCAGTCCATTACAGGGACATTGTGTAACCACTCCGCCACAGGCCGTGCATTATGAACAGGTGATCGATCGTGTTGAAAGGTGCAATCGCCATCCCCGAATAGCTCTTCAAGAGTGGGAAGCCAGAAGGTGCTTAAAACATCAGTGTAGGCCTGTGCTGTAATAGTGCCACGCAAAACCACAAGGGGTGCAAGCCCCCTCCATGAAAAACACGACCACGCCATAACACCACCGCCTCAGAATTTTACTGTTGGCACAACACACGTCGGCAGATGACGTTCACGAAGCATTCGCCATACCCACACCCTGCCATCTGATCGCCACATTGTGTACCGTGATTCGTCACTCCACAGAACGTTTTTCCACTCATCAACCGTTCAATGTTTACGCTCCTTAAACCGAGCGAGGCGTCCTTTGGCATTTACCGGCATGATGTGTGGTTTATGAGCAGCCGCTCGATCATGAAATCCAAGTTGTTTCACGTCCCGCCTAACTGTCATAGTACTTGCAGTGGATCCTGATGCAGTTTGGAATGCCTGTGTGATGGTCTGGATAGATGTCTGCGTATTACACATTACCACCCTCTTCAACTGTCGGCGGTCTCTGTCAGTTAACAGACGAAGTCGGCCTGTACGCTTTTGTGCTGTACGTTTCCCTTCACGTTTCCACTTCACTATCATATCGAAAACAGTGGACCTAGGGATGTTTAGGAGTGTGGAAATCTGGCGTACAGGCATATGACACAAGTGACACCCAATCAACTGACCACGTTGGAAGTCCGTGAGTTCCGCGGAGCGCCCCATTCTACTCTTTCACGATGTCTAATGACTACCGAGGTCGCTGATACGGAGAATCTGGCAGTAGGCGGCAGCACAATGCACCTAATATGAAAAACATTATGTTTTTGGGGGTGTACGGATACTTTTGATCACATACTGTATGAAAGTTTCTTATGCTTCATTAAGTTCTTCTGGGTTACTACACCAGCTTCTTGTATGTATAAGTTTCAATAAAGGATAGCAATGTCCAGAAATAAAAATTGAGGATCGTGAGGGAGAAAGTGGCTTTTAGTTCTTCAGCTAATGGCATGCTGTTTTCTAAGGAATATGTCGTTTAATGTAATATGTAATTTTATATGAGTATTTTATTCAGTTTCTGTGTCAGATTGTATGCTGGGCTATTTGTAGAGTTCACTATCGCAGTGCAGTAGTTCACACATCACATCTGAAAATGTCATGATACACAAAGAACACACTCGATAACGGGAACCACTTCCTGAAACACCTGGTGCAGGACCTAAATAAAGTATTTTCGCGACTGATAGCAGCAAACGTTATAAGAAACCATTGTAGTAGTGATAATTTTGCTTGTGGGCGGTGGACGCATTTCCCTTGGATACTATTGGGTTGTCGGTTGGAAAAGTGATTGTCGTTACACTTGGACACTATTGCGTTGGAGAGGGCAACGATGATCAATTTACAGGGTGACTGCCATTACCCCTTGATCATGGTGACTACCATTACTCCTAATATATGGTTTTATTCCACAATTTTAAAAATAATTCGCCTAAAATTCTTTAAAAACAGCTATGTGATACAAAAGTATGGCTTGACCTGATGCTGTGCAGCCATTAGTATGCCAGCCCGAACAGTGAAACAGGCAATCAGTGGTGATCTGGACCATGGCATTGCATACAGCTAACGCTCTGGTCGCCTAAAATACAACAAAAAAACAGCAGTATGCCTTTTAAATTTAGAAGGCTGCTGGGCTGTTCTCGCCACAGCGAGTATTTCGGAAATAGGAAGAAGACTATAGAACTGACACGATTCTACTGCATTCAGCGTTCATCATAATGCTTCATGTTTCCCTTGAACACCAGGGCGTCCTTTCCTCACAGTGTGCAATTTTTACTACCGAAAGGACAACACGAAATTTACACACACAGCGCAGGCACCCTCAGGTATGTCAAGCGACACAATTTAAGTAGCATCGAAGAAAGCTGTATAACACACGAATAGGACAAGTTTCCTGCATTAATTTACACACCACATTCACAATACTCATAACGCTACAGACAAATGTCACATACAACTGGCAAACACAGACTGAATTACTTTGATAAGCAATTAATACGTATGAAGTCTTGTAACAAAATTACAGTTGAGCGCGGAAAAACAATCCATACCGTATTAGTGGAGAAACAGTATTAGGGGAAGCAAAGTACATCTGTGTATTATGGAAATGGAAGAAAAAGAAGAAAACGGTGATAACAGACATGCAACATAGACAGGATGTTCCATGTTTGCGTTGAGTGGCAGTAGGTCACAGTGTCCCGCCATAAAACGCACTCACAGTGCACGATCCCTCAATGAGCACTTGCTCGGCGGGCTGACTGGTTGGTTGGCTGCTTTGACCAAACACGGAGGTCATCGCTCCCGTTGGATTAAGGACGGATGGGAAGGAAATTGGCCGTGCCCTTTCAAAGGAACCATTCCGGGATTTCCCTGAAGCGATTTAGGGAGATCACGGAAAACCTAAATCACGATGGCTGGACGGGGGCTTGAACCGTCGTCCTTCTCTAATGCGAGTCCAGTGTGCAAACCACTGCGCCACCTCGCTCGGTATTTGGTTCTGATATCAGAGCATGACTTTCATGTCATCGTAAGTATAATCGTGTGTTCAGATATCAAGAAACCGTTAATTTGACAGTGCAAATTTATAGTTATTGTCATTAAGCCAGTCAGTGTACCTATAATCGGAATTTCGTTTGTTATGCAGCTTGGAGATGATAAGCTGAAAAAAACTGGCACGTGCATTTGAGATTGCATTACCTATTCCTTAAATGTGCATGTCCTGGAAGCACACGTGTATTTAAGTCGGCTCAGTGAAATATGAAGCTCCTACGAATGTACTTGCGCAGACATGGATAAGTCAATACTTGTTCCGACAAATCGCAACTTGCTGGCTAAGCTTTAACCACGATTTCTACATAGCGCCCTCGAGTGGGCTCAGCAAAATATGAAACAGGTGCAGATTCCACTAACGCCCATGCACAGACCACTTGCTGACACATCAAGAATGGAGGTAATAAAATCGAGGCAGCGCTAGGAGTAGCGTGTTACTGATTTTGTGCCATCATATGCTGTTCTTCTTGGACACACATTCAGTTCGCCAAAATGGAAGCCTGACACACACGGTCTATTCACATTAACTTGACCACCGCCTATGTTAGATGGCAACATGCAATAATCACTCACAGACGGCACGTGGCAGCACTGGCAGTGGAGGGTATATAAATCGTCCGGAAAACAGAGCAGTCATTGTCGTAATGTGGAAACAGAGCGATTTATCTGACGTCCAAAAGGGCACGATCCTCGGTTTTCGAGGCGAGGGTGGAAGCATTTCTGAAACGGCTGTGTTTGTAAACTTTTCACGTACCACCGTGATTAAAGCATACCTTGCAAGACAGAATGGTACTATCCGAAACCGGCGCTGAGGCAACTGCTGCAAACCGAGCGCCATAGACGACAGCGATGAACGACGGCATAGAGATGCGCATGCGCGAGTAGATGTGCGACTGATCACCCTGACGAACTAAAGAGCTACCAACAGTGTCTCCTCAATGGTCATCCAGTGACAATGGCTCCATATGGGTCTCCGCAGCAGGCATCTGACTCGTGCACCCATGCTGACTTCTGTTCATCAGCGACGAAGGCTAGAGCTTGCACGACAATACCGTACTGGACATACACTGAGTGATGACAGGTGGACTTTTCAGATGAATCACGTTTTAATCTCCATCGGACAGATGGCCGTTGGCTTTCGTGAAAGTAAACACACTGCAACAATCGTTAGAAGAGTCCAGGCAGGAGGAGGGAGCGATACGGTCTGGGGAATATTTTCGTAGCATTCCCTGGGTGATCTCGTCGTTCTGGAAGGCACAGCGGATGAACACAAGTATGCATCTTTACTTGGGGATCATATCCACCACTACGTGTAGTTCTTTTTTTCCTCCGGCACGATGGCCCCTACCAGCAGCACAATGCAACATGTCGTACAGCCCGCAGTGTACGTGCACGGTTCGAAGAGCACCAGAATGAGTTTATCGTACTCCCCTGGCCACCAAACTCTCCACATTTAAACCCAGTCGATCGAGAATCTGTGGGACCACCTCGATTGGTCTGGGATCCTCAGCTAAGAAAGGCGGCCACGGTACTGGAGACATGCCTGCCGGTACCTTTCACAACTCCTGACTCTCTTCCTGCAAAGGTGCTCACGTTATCGTGTATGTCACTGTGAACAACCTTACATCTTTCACCTACTGATCACTTGCTGTAACTCAGGAATAATTTTCTCATTCAATGTTGCAGAATCTAAAGCAGCTGAGGAAAGCAGCACCTGTCATCTCCAAAATAAAAGTTCATGATCGGAGCAACGGTCCTCCTCCGTAATATACAGGGTGGTCCACTGATCGTGACCGGGACAAATATCTCACGAAATAAGCGTCAAACGAAAAAACTACAAAGAACGAGACTTGTCTAGCTTGAAGGGGGAAACCAGATGACGCTATGGTTGCCCGCTAGATGGCGCTGCCATAGGTCAAACGGACATCAACTGCGTTTTTTTTTAAAATAGGAACCCCCAGTTATTATTACATATTCGTGTAGTACGTAAAGAGATATGAATGTGTTAGTTGGACCACTTTTTTCGCTTTGTGATAGATGGCGCTGTAATAGTCACAAACATATGGCTCACAATTTTAGACGAACAGTTGGTAACAGGTAGGTTTTTTAAATTAAAATACAGAACGTAGGTACCTTTGAACATTTTATTCCGGTTGTTCCAATGTGATACAAGTACCTTTGTGAAATTATCATTTCTGAGAACGCATGCTGTGAGAACGTATGCTGTTACAGTGTGATTACCTGTAAATACCACATTACTGCAATAAATGCTCAAAATGAAGTCAGTCAACCTCAATGCATTTGTCAATACGTGTAACGACAAACCTCTCAACAGCGAGTAGGCCGGCCGGAGTGGCTGAGCGGTTCTAGGCGCTACAGTCTGGAACTGCGCGGCCGCTACGGTCGCAGGTTCGAATCCTGCATCGGCATGTATGTGTGTGATGCCCTTAGGTTAGTTAGGTTTAAGTAGTTCTAAGTTCTAGGGGACTGATGACCTCAGAACTTAAGTCCCATAGTGCTCAGAGCCATTTGAACCATTTTGAACAGCGAGTAGTTCGCCTTCCGTAAGGTTCGCACATGCATTGACAATGCGCTGACGCATGTTGTCAGGTGGATCACGATAGCAAATATCCTTCAACTTTCCCCACAGAAAGAAATCCGGGGACGACAGATCAGGTGAACGTGCGGGCTATGGTATGGTGCTTCGACGACCAATCCACCTGTCATGAAATATGCTATTCAATACCGCTTCAACCGCACGCGAGCTATGTGCCGGACATCCATCATGTTGCAAGTACATCGCCATTCTGTCATGCAGTGAAACATCTTGTAGTAACATCGGTAGAACATTACGTAGGAAATCAGCATACATTGCACCATTTAGATTGCCATCGATAAAATGGGGGCCAATTATCCTTCGTCCCATAATGCTGCACCATACATTAACACGCCAAGGTCGCTGATGTTCCACTTGTCGCAGCCATCTTGGATTTTTCGTTGCCCAATAGTGCATATTATGCCGGTTTACGTTAAGGCTGTTGGTGAATGACGCTTCGTCGCTAAATAGAACGCGTGCAAAAAATCTATCATCGTCCCGTAATTTCTCTTGTGCTCAGTGGCAGAACTGTACACGACGTTCAGAGTCGTCGTCATGCAATTCATGGTGCATAGAAATGTGGTACGGGTGCAATCGATGTTGATGTAGCATACTCAACACCGACGTTTTTGAGATTCCCGATTCTCGCACAATTTGTCTGCTACTGATGCGTGGATTAGCCGCGACAGGAGCTAAAACACTTACTTGGGCATCATCATTTGTTGCAGGTCGTGGTTGACGTTTCACATGTGTCTGAACACTTCCTGTTTCCTTAAATAACGTAACTATCCGGCGAACGGTCCGGACACTTGGATGATGTCGTCCAGGATACCGAGCAGCATACATAGCACACGCCCGTTGGGCATTTTGATCACAATAGCCATACATCAACACCATATAGACCTTCTCCGCAATTGGTAAACGGTGCATTTAAACACGGGAAAATACCGCACTGGCGGAATGTTACGTGATACCACGTACTTATACGTTTGTGACTATTACAGCGCCATCTATCACAAAGCTCAAAAAGGGGTCCAACTAAAACATTCATATTTCTTTACGTACTACACGAATATGTAATAAAAATGGGGGTTCCTATTTTAAAAAAACGCAGTTGATAACGGTTTGACCTGTGGCAGCGCCATCTAGCGAGCCAACCATAGCGCCATCTGGTTTCCCCCTTCTAGCTAGACGAGTTTCGTTCTTTGTAGTTTTTTCGTTTGATGCTTATTTCGTGAGATATTTGGCCTGGTCACTATCAATGGACCACCCTGTATCTTACGGAGGAGGACCGCTGCTCCGATCATGAACTTTTATTTTGGAGATGACAGTTGCTGCTTTCCTCAGCGGTTGTATATGACTGTTAAGTATGGAGCTATTGCATCGGCATACACAGAAAGGAACCTAATTGGTATACAGTCTGGACCAGAAGATCTGCTATTATTAAGTGATTTAAGTTGCTTCACTACTCGGAGGATATCTGTTTTTAAGTTACTCTTGTTGGCAGCCGTTCTTGATTCGATTTTTGGAATATTTACTTCGTCTTCTTTGGTGAAGGAATTTCGAAAATCTGTAATTGGTAACTCTGATTTCGCAGCACTGGCGTCGATAGTATTTCCATTGCTATCGCGCAGAGAAAGCATTGACAGTGTCTTGCCTCTAGCATATTTTACATACGATCAGAATTTCTTTGGATTTTCTGCCTTGCTTCGAGATAAAGTTTTACTATAGAAGCTATTATAATCATCTCGCTTTCATAACCGCGCTCAATTTCGAGCTACCGTAAAAGAATACCAACCTCGTAGATTTTGCGTTCGTTTAAATTTGATATACATTTTTCGTTGTTTCTGCAACAGTGCTCTGACCCGTTTTGTGTACCAAGGGGGATCAGCACCGTCATTTGTTAATTTATTTGGTATAAATCTCTCAATTGCTGTCGATACTATTTCTTTGAATTCAAGCCACATCTAGTCTACATTTACATTGTTAATTTGGAAGGCGTAGAGATTGTATCTGAGGAAGGCGTGAATTTTTTCCTCTTGTATATTTTTCGTTTATTTTTGGAAGATTTGGGGTTTACAATATTCAGTCTCGTTACGACAACCCTGTGTTCACTAATCCCTGTGTCCGTTTTGACTCTCGTTATTAGCTCAGGATTATTTGTTGCTAAGAGGTCAAGTGTGTTATCACAATCGCTTACTATTCGCGTGGGCTCATGAACTAACTGCTCGAAATAATTTTCAGAGAACGTTCACGAAATCCTGCAACGGCAACATCCTTGTAGTTATGGACGGCTATAGAGGCAGCATTGCTCAATACTTCTGCATGGAACTTCCAACGACTTATTGAGTCCAAGCCCTGTCGAGTTGCCGTGCACGCCCAACAAAAGGTGGTCCGATACGATATTAGGAGATGTCCCATGACTTTAGTTACCTCAGAGTATTTTGCGTATCATACAACGTCGAGAAATTGTACAAAGGTACTATTATGGAATATTCCGTCGGCTCTAGGAGGAACATAGACATATTAATAACCTGAATACAATGTGTTAATGTTGCACAATAATATTTATAAACCGGCTTTCGGCTTCTTAGGCCATCGTCATTGAGCACATAGCCTACACGACTCCAGCGAGCATTCATAGCTGTACAAAGACGTGTGACATTTTATGACTATACCGATAAAAAACACAAGCATGTTGTAATAAGTAAAGAGATAATGAACAAATAAATCTTACATTACAGTATATTCAATATTAAAACTATGTGAGTGTATAAAACAGAAATGCTCTACAAGTGAGTAATGGCACAGACTACTAAGCCATAGGGACAAACTGGTGAATGTGATAAAGGGAATAAAGGGAGGAGAAGAAAGATGTCAGTGGAATGTGAGTGTGAAACAGTTGTAACAAGCTTATTAGCTAATGGTGAGAGGAATAATAACTAACTGCTACTTTAATAAGGAAGAGTAGAGGGACTGAGTTTGGTCATTAAAGACCAGGTTAGGATTCTTTGATTGGTGTTTACTATTGGCCAGAATTTCAAGTAATGTTAGTTTTGTCCCGTTACTTCCTTTACAGAAAACATCACATTTCACATCATATGAATGATATTCATTGAGAGCATGCTCAGCGAAGGTGGAATCTTTCTTTTTCAGTCTCCAGCTCGTTGATTGACCTACATATAATTTGCCACACAAATTGCAGGAAATTCTACAAATTCTGTCTGGCGTGAGATCGGTCGCTCGACGGTGCGTTCGGCACGGGCCCGCCCGTTGTCGGCGCGCCGTAAGGCACGGAAGCTCGCAATGGGGCGTATCGCTTCCAGTCGGGTGTGTCGCGGCAGTCCTCACGGGGGAAGTTACGCGTCTCTCATAGCCTCTCCTTCCCAAGTGGCTCTTTCCGCCTTCCCGTGGTGCCAGATGTTAAGCTCGGCATTATGCCTTGCGACAAAAGGGAGAGCTGCGACCTAACCCGATGCGAAAGCGAAGGGTGCGTGGCACAGGGGGAGCTGTGTCGAGGGACCGAACACCAGTCCCTTCTGTTCGCAGGGCACAGACCAGCACGTGCTCTGCATGCCGGCGATCTCGTTTGTCGGCGTGGGATCGCGGCGCGAGTCGGCAAGGGTGCTTCGCCGCGCCCCTGGGTAACCGGGGCGTGTTCTGCCAAACCCAGGAGGTGGTGACATCGCCTGGGCCAGGTTAGATGGGTCCAGACCGCCGAACGTCTGGGGGACCGGCCCGCCACCTGAGTAGGAGTGGGTCCTCGGCCGAGAGGTGGAAACTCGGGCAAGTAGCCGGCGAAGGGCGAGAGGTGCATCCGCCTCTCCGGAGTGCGGGGTGCAGTTGCCGAGGAGCGTCGCGTGAAATCGTCGATGACGGGGTCACCGAGGGGGACCAGTGCACTGGCGACGGTGCGTTGAACCCGGCAGTTCGGAAGTGCCCTTGACCTAGGGGCGAGGTCGGTGGGCGAGCTGCAGAAGTCGCCCCCCCCATGCCAGAGGAGCCGGTCCGGGGCAAGAGACGGGCTCCCACCTTTTTTCATCACTCGTTGTAATCATGGCTACAAACGAAACGAGTGATTCGCGTGCGCCTCAACGGGCTTCCGCTGCGCCTGATCCCTCTCCCCAGGACGAGCAGGGACAGGCAGAGAATGAAACAGTTATGCAGAGATATTCTAGAATCACGTCGCTCATGGAGCAACAAATAAAGAATGGCAAGATAAGCCAAGCTGGACTTGCCATCATCAAAAATGAGCTGGCAGCATGGGCTATTCCCCACGCTAAACTGGAAGGTAGGGTGGAAGAGCTTGAAAAGGAGAATGATAGATTA
The DNA here is from genome assembly GCF_023898315.1 of Schistocerca nitens. Taxonomy (NCBI): domain Eukaryota; kingdom Metazoa; phylum Arthropoda; class Insecta; order Orthoptera; family Acrididae; genus Schistocerca; species Schistocerca nitens. The sequence goes on along the minus strand of NC_064616.1, from coordinate 76,454,626 downwards.
AGGAGGCAACCGACAAAGACGTGGGCAGCCGTGGCCGCGCAAGCGCCCACTAAGCGCCCACAAAGCACGACTAGAGACACTATTGACAAACTGACCAAAAGAACAGACACAGCAGTCTTCCTCAGGACACTGCCTGGGCAGGACACAAGCGTCAAGAAAATACAAGAACTATTTACAAAAAATATAGACCCCGTTAAAGACAAAATTAGAATTAAAAAGGTAAAACCGAGTAGAAATTCTGTTATAGTCGAAGTTTCCTCCGAGGAAGACAAAAACAAACTGTTGAATAACCAGAAACTGAACTCGGTGGTAAAATGTGAACCACCGAGAAAAAGAAATCCTCTCGTCATACTATATGACGTTCCCACGATCATGACAAACGAAGAACTCCTGGAAACAATTAGACAGCAAAACTTCGATGAAATAAATGAAGAAGAATTTAAGAGCTGCTTTAAGTTAAAATTTAAGACTGGGCCACGGGGTCGTGATGTTGTTCGTCACGTCGCCGAGGTGTCAGCGCCAATGTGGAGGAACATAACAACAATGGGCAGACTATATGTTGGCTTTCACGCCATAAATACAAGAGATTATGTCGTGGTACCTCGTTGCCACAACTGTGGTGACTTGGATCACATCTTAAGGCTGTGCACCAGGGAGCCGGCGTGCACTAAGTGTGGGGAAAACGGTCACAGCCGAAAAGACTGCAAGGCGGCGGCAGTCTGCATACCATGCAAGAATCGAGGGAAGAACTCTTGCGGAGCCACAGGCAGGAATTGTCCGACATACAGAATGTTGGAGCAGAGATTAATCTCCAGAACTGACTATGGTTGAGTCCGGCATACCAAATAGGATGCCAAAGCGAAAGTCCCCGAGCAAAAGGAGGAGGGATGCCATGAGGGCAAACAGATTCAAGGATTTTTTGAGGTCGCTTTCGGGCGCCACTAAAATTGAAACAAAAGACAAAGCCATACAGACTGAATTTCCAACAATGGACATTGGCATACAAACCAGTCTCCCCCTCATGGCTGAAACTCTCTCCTCTGGAAGCCGGGGAACAAAGCCGGAACTATACCAACAACGGCAAGGGCATCCTGTGGCTGTGGCAACGCCTAAAGACAATCATACAAATAAATATCCCATTCAAGAAAATACAGTGACAAGCTCATGCACGATCCCCACTGTACAAAGCTCACCAATAGTCAGACTGCCACCGGTCGATCCGGTTAGGGTGTACCCCAACTTGGAGTACACCATGCAACTATCCAGACTAGAGCAGCCGGCTACCCTGACCACTGCCTTACGACATGTGGTCCGTGTAGGACATGAAGACGGCAGGAAGATAACCTTCTCGGTTATGGAGGCTGTTGACAGAATCCAGCTAAAATCAGTGAATCTCCCCACCGACTTCGGAGCCTTGCGAGATCTGCTCAAGAAAGTGTTCGAAAGACGAGGTGAGAAATTTGATCTTAACGACATTAACGAACAATCAGTAATAGCACACGGACGAATTTCTTTCGACTGGAGTAAGACCTGGCCACATGACCGAATACATACGTACTTCCCCTAATGACAAAAATAACTATTGGACAGCTTAACACTCATAACAGCAGACTCGTGATGCAGGAGCTCCGAAGGGAGGTGGAGGAGAGGAGACTAGATGTACTCTGTCTACAGGAGCCATACTCCCTGGCTGGGAAAATAGCTTTTGCTGCCGCGAGCTGGCAAATAGTCAGCAGAGGGGATGACCCGAAGGCGGCGATTATAATCACAAATAAACTCTTGAGAGTCACCACACTCTCGCAGTTCACAACTAGCCACTGTAACGTCGTGGAGCTTCAAACCCCTTTGGGAACCATAACTCTCATAAACGTGTATTTTCAGTATGGGGACAACATAGAACACTACATAGACCACCTAGCGAGAGTTACCACGGCGTTGCAGGGAAGAAAAGTTGTAATAACAGCTGACATTAATGCCAAATCCCCTCTGTGGTACAGTGGCACAAGAGATGCTAACGGTGAAAAAGTCGAGGAACTTATAATGGCATCACAACTTGTGGTGGCAAACAGGCCTGGCAATCCTCCTACCTACGCTGCAGGAGGAGGACAGGGCACAAATATTGATGTCACCCTTGTAACTCCAAATACAGCTAGCATTATTCAAAACTGGAGAGTCACAGAGAATGCCACCACAAGCGACCACAATTTGATATCTTTCACCTTGGGAGAAAGAGAGTGCCGCTGGGCCACGGGGTGGGAGGTGCAACTAAATTACAGAAGAGCCGACTGGGAACGCCTAGCGAGGGAGTGTGACATTCCTCCATCACCGGAAGGTGACATGCATCTGGACATGGACGTAGACCAGAGAGCAGAGGAACTGGTGAATGCAGTGACAAGAGCGGTGAAGGCAGCCGTACCTACAAGGAGGAGGGCCATGGCGGCCTCTCCGTCACCATGGTCTGCTGAACTAGGAGAACTGCGTCAATCTGTCAGAAGGCTGAGGAGGCACTACCAGCGCAGTGTCGTCTGGCAGGAACGACAAAGGTGGCAGATGCTATATAGGGAGGAAAAGCGGAAGTTCCAAAGGGAACTGCGCGAAGTTAGGATGAGAGGCTGGGAAAACTTTGTGCTCAACCAGCTAGTCACGGACCCATGGGGGCTGCCATATAAGTTGGTGAGGGAAAAAATCCGCTCTCCTCTGGAGCTATCAACAGTCAGGTACGGGGACAGGGTGACGGAGTCCTGGCAGGAGACTGCGGGGGTCCTCCTCCGGTCCCTGTTGCCTGAAGACAATGCAGATGGGGAGACAGAGGGGCAGAAGCAACTCAGAGATGAAGACCAAGAAGTATACATTAATTAGACGGCTGTCTACCCCTTCTCAGAGGAGGAGGTGGCAACCCATATAAGATCATTGAAAAAAGGAAAAGCACCTGGGCCAGACGGCATTGTGGCGGAGGTGGTGCAGTTTCTGGCGCCTCAGCTGACTGCGCCACTAACACATCTATACAACGAATGCCTTAGACAGAGAAAATTCCCAAAGAGATGGAAAATGGCAAATGTAGTTATTATAAAGAAAGGACCAGACAAGGACCCTGCAGAAGTGAAATCTTACAGGCCGATTTGCTTGCTGGATGTATTTGGCAAAATACTGGAGAAATTGTTGGCTGACAGATTGACAGCACACCGAGTGTTGTACGGGGTGAGCGACAGGCAGTTCGGGTTCAGGCCGGGGCGGTCGGCATCTGATGCAATCGCCCTGGCGGCCGAGGTCTGTGGCTCGACCCCACACAAATACGTGGTTGGCATCATGGTTGACATCAGTGGCGCCTTCGACAACCTGTGGTGGCCTTCGCTCTTCTCCTGCTTGCGGGAGAAAGAGTGTCCAGGGTCGCTATACGGTTGCCTGAGGAGCTATTGCAAGGATCGGGAGGTCTGGTTATCATCATCTAGCGAAAGAGTTGGAAAGATAATCACCAAAGGATGTCCCCAAGGTTCCGTCTTAGGACCCCTCTTCTGGGACATCCATATGGAGCCTTTATTAGATAAATTACAACAAAGTGATGAGGCGCTAGAGGTGATAGCCTACGCGGATGACCTCCTGTTGGTTGGTGGCCGTAGCCGCGAAGACATTGAACCGAAAATAGAGACAACATTAGACAAACTCCAACAGTGGTGCCACACGACTAAAATGACGATATCGCCTAGTAAATCCACCTACCTATTACTAAAAGGACATCTTATTAGAAATCCGACTGTCAGAATAGATGGTTCACCAGTTCTCCGACGACGTGAGACACGCTACCTGGGAGTTATCATTGACGAGAGGTGGAGTTTCGGAAAACACATTGATACTGTCACCCAGAGAGCCCTTCAGATATTAAATAACGTCATTTCAATAGGCCATAAAAGATTCCATCTTCCTCCACACCTAATTAGACTCTATCATAATAGTATCCTAACCTCAGTTGTGGGCTATGGCTCGGGAGTCTGGGCGCACAGGCTCACGAGGGTTGTGCCCGCCATGGCAGTGAGAAGGGTCCAGAGAAGCATGGTATTAAGAGCTGTGGGTGCCTATAGAACATCTCCAGGGGGGGCCCTATTAGTCGTAATGGGGCTCTGCCCTCTGGACATAAAGATAAGAGAACAGGCGGCTTGGTATTGGGCCAAGAAGGGAAATTATGAGAAGATTGCGGATATTATGGGTATTAGGGTGGGGGATAAAAGAGAGATAAGGAAAAGAGGGGAGGAGCTCTGGCAGGAGACCTGGGAGGTAGAAGAGGCTGGACGAAGAACCTTCCAGTTTCTACCTGATGTGAGGGAACGACTTGGACTGAAGTACTTTGAGCCTACACGAGGTCTGATCCACTTTCTCACTGGCCATGGACCTTACCCGACTTATTTATGTCGATTTGGGAAGAGGGCAACACCAGCGTGCAACTGTGGCGATCCGGAGGGTACACCCGAGCATGTGGTTTACGAATGTCCCCTCTTCAATGATATCGCAAACACACTACGAGACAGACTACCCAACCGTGGCACATACCAACTACTCAGACGAGAGGAAACTTTTCAGACCTTAAACACCTTGGCAAACGAGGTATCTCGAAAAGTTCTAATTGACTATTTAGGAGAGATACACTAAATAATAATGACAATAACCACTGATTGCGTCCAAGAGCCCTATTCCCATGCCGCCTGTGCGTGGACTGGCCGACTACATCTAAGTTGGAATCCGCCACGTGCAGGACTAGGGGGAGTAGGGAACAACCACCGATTGTGACACACACCAGATATGACGTAGGATAAGTTAGTTTGTAGGACTTAGTTATAGGAAATTAAGATAGGGACTGCAGCGAATTTAACATCGAGGCCTGCCCAGTGCCAGGGGCATGCTCTTCGGGATTAGCTCGAAGAGCAAGGCATATGAAAGTAGGTTTATATCTTCACTGGCACACATGTGACGCTGCAGAATACATATACAAATTAAATTAGTTGTAGGAATTAGGTATAAACAGTATATCTAGATATTAGATGCCCATTGTTTACTAATAACTGTAGCTCACTTACTAAAACTAAACTAGCTGCAAAATTTAATATAAATGTATAACTGTTAGGACCCATTAATGTATTAAGGAAGTGGGTTAATTTGCATAAATATAATGGTTTAATAATAAAGATTTTTTTTAAAAAAAATAAATTCTGCTCTGTTCCAAAGGTGCAATCTTATCTTTACTGTTGAACAGAAGGTGGGTAACTGTAAAAAGCTGAAGTATATTTCCTGGACTTTGGTTTCCCGACAAGAACCTGTGAAGTCCTACCCACATATAGCATCGCGGACCCTTTGCTACCAGTGTGGTTTTGTGCTGTCTGAGGTTGATAAAGGAGAGCTGTTATCCTCTGTCTATTCTTTTTGCCGAGTAGGACTATAACCATTACTATATGGCATTTCTTTAATTATTTTCAACTCATTTTCAAAATCTGATAGGTACCTAGACGTGTGAGCGTCCCGAAGACTTCTTAAGTAACAGAACCCAGTATGTTGTCCTCGGCGGCGACGGTTCGTTAGTGACAAGGATATCCTCAGGTGTTATTTTAGGTGTACACGAATAATCTGGCTGGCAAGGCGGACAGCGTTCTGCGGGTGTTTGCTGATGATGCTGTAGTCTTCGGGAATGCGTCGAGGGTAAGGGTTGTGGGAGGGTACAAGATGACTTAGACAAAATTTCTACTTGGTGTGATGAATGAGAGTTACCTCTGAATGTAGAAAAATGTAAGTTGATGTGAATGAGTAGGAAAAACAACTCGTAATGTTCGGATACAGCATTAGTAGTGTTCTGTTTGACACAGTTACGTCGTTTAAATATCTGGACATGTTGCAAAGAGATACGAAATGAAAGGAGCGTTTATCGTAGGGGAGTCGAATGGTCGACTTCAATTTATTGGGAGAATTTTGGGAATGTGTTAAGGAGACAGCATATTGGAGCTAGTGCGACCTGTACTGCTCGAGTGTTTGGGATCCGCACCAGGACGGATTAAAGGAAGACATCGAAGCAACTCAGAGGTGGGCTGCTAGATTTCTTACCGGTCGGTTCGAACAACACTTAAGTGTTACGGAGATACTTCAGGAATACAAATGGGAATCCCTGGAGGGAAGGCGACATTCTTTTCGAGAAACAATATTGAGGAGCTTTAGTGAACCGGCATTTGAAGGCTGACTGTAGAGCGATTTGCTGCCACCAACATACATTTCGCGAGAGGATCACGAAGATAAGATACGAGAAATCAGGGCTCTTACGGAGGCACACATAGTCTTTCTTCCTTCGCTCTTTTTGTGAGTGGAACAGGAAAAGGAAATGACTATTAGTGGTACACGTTACCCTCCGCCACGCACTGTAGGATGGCTTGCGGAGTCTCTATATAGATGTGGATGTAGATGTAGCTTTTCCAGAGCTAACAACATCAGTTGCATATTATAAACAAAACTTGTACATATAAGTTTGGCTGTTATGACTTGAAAGCACACTGGACTCGCATTCGGGAGCACGACGGTTCAAACCCGCGTCCGGCCATCCTGATTTAGGTGTTCCGCGATTTCCCTAAAACACTCACGCAAATGCCGGGATGGTTGCTTTGAAAGATCACGGCCGATTTCCTTTCCTAATCCGATGAGACCGATGACCTCGCTGCTTGGCCCCCTCCCCCAAATCAACCAACCAACCATAATTTCAATAACAACTAAGGGTTTATGTACGTATAGCCAGAAACAGAAGATACTCGGGGATCACAAGAAGCAGCTACATGCCTGAAACAGCACATAGCAAACAACGCAAAAGACCATAAGGGTACTGTGACTTTCTCAGATTCATGCACAGGTCAGAATCGAAACATGAGAATCTTGTTAACGGTGACGACGTCTGCCCCCGGTAGCTGAGTGGTCAGCGCGACAGAATGTCAATCCTAAGGTCCCGTGTTCGATTCCCGGCTGGGTCGGAGATTTTCTCCGCTCAGTGGCGTCAATACGAAAGACTTGCACCCGGCGAACGGTCTACCGGATGGGAGTCCCTAGTCACACGACATTTACATTTACCGAGACGAAGCTTCTACAAAGCTCTGCAATCAAAGAGGATATTACTGATTTAAAATTTTTAATACCTGGACTCAACTATCTGCCAAATGACTCCGACTTTGGTGCAACTGAATCTAAAGCGAGAAAGACAGTAAATTGGTTTGACACACGATGGATTCGATTGGAAAGGTTACTACCTCAGACTCTACAGTACAAGACCGCTTTTTCGAAAGATTTTCCATTCCTTAGGGTACGTAAAATAACGTGATTGATCTCAATGGCATGACCTAATATCATCAGCATACACCACCGATCCTAATTTCTATTTCTGTAACTTTGTTAACTGATTTATTACAATAATAAAATTTCTTTAACAGTAAAATTATTGCAGTTTATTCTTCTAATGGATTTAATGTAATTGAAAGTAATTATTTTAATTATTTCTGTTAATGTACATTTTGCTCCTGTCTCTAAAGACAAGACTATCTCTTTCAGTTCCAGGAAGGAGGCTAAACATTCCCGTAATCCAGTGAGGCTGGCTAGAAAATGAGAGACTACAAAGAGACTCTCAAGAAAAGATTACACCAATAAAATTGGAAAAGTAACTGAAGAAAAATATTTTGCAGCAAAAAGTGTGGTTGTCACGTGAAATGCTCTGAAGAAACATCAGATAAACAAAGGAGGCTTCTTTTTAAATGGTTTTATGATCTTTGTCGTCAGATTAAGGAATTTCATTTATAATAGGTAGTGTGCAGTCCGCTATCATTAGGAAACGTCGACCATATTATGTTTTGAAGAATGCATGTGTGTCCAAATGAAGCATTGAACGATGCCTCAGGTGGCTCTCCACCCCTCACTTTTATTGCATATTGTATCTCCAACTTGACAAAAATGCATGTGTACTTTCTCACAGACAACTCAGGACAAGTTGCGGCTTGTTCCAACAAGCAAACTGCTTAGTCAAGAATCTCAGACTTGCCAATTCCTGCTAAGGAATCAGGATGAGTGTCATATTTCGCCGAGCCGATTCAAATGCATTGCCAAGAAGTGTGAGCTGCATAACGCAATTTCCGACACTTTCAAAAGTGGTTTATAGGCACATTAAGCATTATTTCATCAAGCATCAGTATATCATTGACCTTTATTCATAAAATAAACTGTCTGATAAACAACGCAGCGTTATTAAAACATCCAACAGAGCGTTCGAACACTTCCAAACATTACCCCAATGTACAGAAAATTCAGATCATTTAGACAGGACACTAATTTACACAAAATACAGATCGTTCGGATAATTTCTAACATGACATCAGTTTTTCACAAAATTCAAATAGTTTGGATACTTTTGAACATGATGCTAATTTACACAAAATTCATATCGTTGGCATGCTTTAGAGCAATACACAAATTTACACAAAATTCAGCTCGTTCAGATACTTTTGCACATGGTGCAAAAAATTCAGATCGTTGAGGTACTTTGGAACATGATGCCAATTTACGGAAAATTCAGTTCTTTCAGTTAATTTTGAACATGGCGCAAAATTCAGACTGTTCAGATACTATTCAACATACCACTAATTTACATAAAATTCAAATCGTTTGGATTCTTTTTAACATAACGCTACTTTACGCAAAATTCAATTTACGAAAACAATAAATAATTTTTTACCTGATACCTACTCACGTGTTCTTTTAAACAATAAATTTACATAACCCGTCAAAATCCAGAGATCGATCAAAGAAGTACGTTCGATGGCAATGACAGTCTTTGCATTTACTCTCCCTCCACCAGTACATAAATTCCTTACAACATAATCAGGGTTCAAATTTGTAAATGACTACATACAGTATTCACAGATAACGTCGATTATCCAGAAATATCAATCCAAGCAGTACTGCTACTATTCAACCATTAGTCTAATTGCACTATCAATATCTCTGTAAACACCGCCATTTGAAACGTGCTGTGGAATTTTTTTTTGATATTCTGATCCGTTCCGTTTTAATCGCCTGTGTGAATGCGTGCATCGTGGAATATTTTCGACAATCTGATCCATTTTGTTCCATTCCGTAATGTATAAAATTTTCTAGTTATAAACAAAGATTATGACAGTATCATATTAATTATGACAGTATCATATTAATTTCAATAACTATATTTGTATACGATATCACATGTGAGTAGTTCCACATTGTGGTATACACTGAGACATCAGTTCAGAAGCTGACCGAGCTGTGGCTGACAACATCTTTCTTAATTCTGTTGGACAAAGGATTAATCTTAAAAGTCAGGTGTTGAAATCTCTCCGAGATAACTGCAGAAAAGTACAGTTGCCTCAAAGAAGACGACCTGGAGCTAAATCGGTACTGGAAAATATATTTTGTCCAGTTTCACAACCACTATTGAGATTGATTCATGAAAGTCAGCTATTCTGAAAGAAGACGGACCAAATGAGGAAGGTGAAGCCAAAGAAAATAAATTATTTATGGAAGTAGGAGGTGGAAACATTAGAGGAGAAAAAGAAGAAGAAGAAAATGATGATGATGATGATGATGATGAATACGATAGGGAAGATGGTGGTGATGATGCACATGAAAACAAATGAAAGAAAATTGTAGCAGAAACAGGTGGCAAACTGGCAGCATCACCTTTTAGTAAACTAACACACGCCGGCCGGTGTGACCGCGCGGTTCTAGGCACTTCAGTCTGGAACCGCGCCATCGCAGGTTCGAATCCTGCCTCGGGAATGGCTGTGTGTGATGTCCTTAGGTTAGTTAGGTTTAAGTAGTTCTAAGCCTAGGGGACTGATGACCTGAGATGTTAAGTCCCATAGTGCTCAGAGCCATTTGAACCATTTTTAAAGTAACAGAAAAAACGTTGATACTATGTACATGAACTGGCAGCAAGAATGTGGATGATTGGTGACTCATAGGATGTCAATGAGCTGATTTAATAATTCACAAAGTAATATATGCAGGAACAAAAGGATTATATAGTTTGTTGTTTAAAATTAAACCTCCTAAAAAGAGTTACACAATATGAGATCTTCAAAATTATGGGAAATTCTCAGGGCTACCGGTGCTCACGAGCAGAGATAGCTGTTATACAGACAAGTAAATTCTAACAGAGGCTATCAGTATACCCATACCATTAACCCTGTATTAGATTAAATTAGCAGATCATTACTGAGAGATCATGACATGCATATTGGCAGAGGAGAGAATGAAAATGAACTCGATATTTTAGGTAGTAATTCACATGATAATGAAACAATATCTGTTGAACTGGAACTTAGAGAAGCATCAACTATTGTTTGAAGTTTATAACGGCTGCAAAAAGTGAAAGACTCAACTGTAGAATGCTAAGTTGTATATGGAAACATTGTCAGTTGAACATTCACAGAAGGTGCATTTTGCAAATTCGAGAGATTTGGAAATAGTTCACGTTATTACAGAATGGAATTTCGCATATCGAGCAGCACAATTTGAATGTTGGGGAACAGATGGTGCGAGATCGTATTTGATTTCAGAGGGCTCTAAGCACTTAACATCTGAGGTCATTAGTCCCCTAGACTTAGAACTACTTAAACCTAACTAACCTAAGGACATCACATACATCCATGCCCGAGGCAGGATTCGAGCCTGCGACCGTAGCAGCAGTGCGTTTCCTGACTGAAGCGCCTAGAACCGCTTGGCCACAGCGGCCGGCATTTGATTTCAGAAGAGAACTGAACATATAGGCAGAATTATATTGCCAGTATTATAACCTGGTCATCACAGAAGGCGAGAGCTTATGAGATGCATGTGTTTTCATATGGAATACCGTTTGCCCACGAAATACAATTAAAAACCTGGCAAGATGTGGATAAAACTGTTTTCGAAGAGACATCCAGACATCACTCGAAGTATTCCAGAGATAATGACTTCATCAAGATGCAATGTTATCGATAAAAGAACAGGGATGGGGCACATACCATTTGTTGTGACATCAAGAACTTTCAGAAAGTAGCATGGAAAGTAGGATATACTAGCGCTACTATCGTGTTTGGTTAAAAAAATGCAAAATGTACGAAAAATGGTAAAAAATAAATACTTTTTTCTATTCTCGGGTACTGATGGCCACCCTGTCAATTAACTATTATTCAAGATGGTGAGTGTAGCCCAGCAACAGCCTTCTGAATATAAGAGGCATAGAGTGTGGCGCTATTGGTCGTTTTTGTTTGACTGTTGAGGGAGACAGAGCTTTTGTTGTAAGCAAAGTCACTGTACAGATTACAATTAATTGCCTGTTTCTCTGCTCTGCTGAGATACAAATGATTACACAGCATCAAGGTAAGTCCTACTTTGTATCACACAGTTGTTGAATAAACCCATGCGCTTAGTGTGGTGGCAGTCACCTTGTAAATTAACCATCATTGTCTAATGGTATACATTTTCTATATTTTTTTATGTTTCAGATGGTTAGAAATTGTATAAGGAAGACAGACAAATCTAAATGGACTGCAGAAGGTTTGAATAAAGCAAAACCAGATTTTGCTGAAGCTTTATCAATTGCAAAGGCTGCTGCAAAATTTAAAATATCTTTTAGTACACTACAAATTAGAGCAAAAAACAGTAATGAAGCGGACCCGAGCTTAAGAAGGAAATGTGATTTTTCTCCTGCACCCGAGAAAGCTCTAGCTGATCACGTTAAAACACCTGAAGCTACAGTATGTTTGAGGATACAGTTGCTCATGATATGCAAATTCAGTGTCAGTTTGATTTATTAAGGCAGATACAGCTCCTGTAGATATTTCACATATCTCTACATCTAAATCTACATGACTACTCTGCAATTCTTAGTTATCTGTGATTGGCTGTTCACTTTAATGGATGCTAAAATAATTTTTTAACTTTCCTGCATTTTTTAAAATTTTCCCTCCACTGCCATCTCGATTATTTTTAAATTTCCCGCCAGCGCCATCTCGGATTATTAAATTTCGCACCACCGTCATTTTGTAAACTTTCAGTTTCCCACTAGTGCCATCCTGAGGACCTCATGCATTCAAGGTCATTGATGGCGTTCTGGATGTAATGATGAGACCGTGACTTTTGGAGGTCGAAGTACACCAGAAGGAACATCGCTGTACTAAACAATACCTTAAATGAATTTATTTCATCTGTAAGTGTCTTTAGTTTAACATGAGGTGGACCATTAATCTAACACAAAAAAGCATCATTCTGAAACACTTAAGCTAACCTCTGTGAAATGGTACAACACAGATTTAAAGGTTCTCTATCTTATGGCATTGAGTAATGAAAGACTAAAACATTTTCTCATGAGATCTCGTACATGTAACTGTAAGTGTGCAGTTCCACTTTCATAACTCAAAATAACCATTACAGAGAAAGTTGAAATTTACTGATGGTCCAGTGTAGTATTTGGCATAGACTATTTTCTTAGCTAAGTACAAAAACAATCACTTATGAATGAAGATGTATGTGTGTGTGTGTGTGTTTGTATGTGTGCGCTTACATATTTTTGATAAGTAACATAGATAATTTGTATGTGAAAATATTTGAGTTCCTTACAACAAGTGTGGTACATATCAGTATTGGCAATATCTTAACGTATTTTTGATAATTAATCAAGTACTCTTCGAGACCGTGCAAAATTCAGGTTGTTCTGATACTTTAGAATAAGGCGCAAAATTCAGATCGCCCGGATAATTTTGAACAGGACGTTAATTCATACAAAATTCGGATCATTCAGATACTTTTGAAAGTGATACAAAATTCAAGTTATTCGTATACTTTTCAACATTACATAAATTTACACAAAATTCAGATCTTTCGGTTACTTTTGGGCATGACCACAATGGTGGGTGTGAGACTACAAACTAATTCACTGTTTCATTTTAACCATCTAAAACACTCACTGTGATTGGCTGTTTCTTTTTCACGGCTAGTATACGGAATTTCCCATCATTGTAATGTCATGAAAATGAGGGCGTGGCTTATGACTTCGTGACTGTAACGTCCAGAAACGGAGGCGTGGCTTGTGACGTCATTCATTCAAGGTCAATGACCGACGCGATGCTGCCAAGGTCCAAGGTCGGTCAAAGAGTGCCAAAGTCGCGATAGCCATTCAACTCTGAAATTAATTGTAAAAAGTACCAAATGTTGTATGTGGACGCAGGTACACTCTTGTAAAGTCATATCGTTCGTTTGAAAATAGAAACTTTGTGCGATATATAACTCTCAGTTCTGTCGCTAGATCACATTATCTAAATTCCACAATATATCTTTGAGTTAGCTGGTCGACATCGTCATGTGGTGGCTGCGGGTTATTGCTGGAAAGAAGCTACAGAACGCGATACGGCGGCGGGTCCGATAGCCAAACTGAACAAATCCACTGAGAAAACCTGGAGCGTCACAAAAACTTTGTAGTCATACGTATTAGTTAAACACTACCACACGTTCCTACCTTCATTCACGGAGGAGAGATAGGCTTATTTAATTGGATGAATCTTTTTAAAACATCCTTTATATTTCCCAAAGTTATTGCGTTTGTGCTACATCTAAATGGTTTATCAAGACGTTCTAAGCTGAGATACAGTTCATTCCTCTGTTGTTCATCCCCTCCTTCCGTACCCCACAGCTGCGTATACCATGAGCGGCAACTTTCTCTTACATTTCTGTTTGTCATAACTTCTGTTTGCTTCGCTGACTGCTTAAGGAGTCCACTCGTCTTTAGTCGTGACAATGCCTTCTCTCGCAATAACATAGGCAAACGGTATAACCTGCCAAAATTATCCAGACGATATATCTCGGTCTGCTTGACAAAAAAGTCTAATGAAATATCGTTGTATCACGTTCTTTACTTTTGTACTCCAAAAAGACGCATTTCTGTTTACATTGTCAACACGACCTTGCCTGTGTATTACCGACATCGACGCGGTGGTCAGGGAAAGGTAACGGACGAACCAAAGCAATGTGAACATTGGACGTGTACAACGACGCGGTATGCTACCGAAACAAGCAATGCAAAGAGTCACTGGGTCATCAAGAACGTTTAATTCGTTTTACGTAAGCAATGACTTAAGTACAACCAGATGTTTTCTCTTTTACAACATTGCCATAACGAATATCGTGGTAGTAAAGAAAAGCTAACATCAAATAAAATGTGTTTCACTTAGTACAAAATCAACCAATTACCACGTAAATCGTTGTGTATTAATTACAATCAACTATTTCCCCTTTTTACGACGATTCCATAACGAAAATTAAATTCAGATTATTTTCCTTTTCTACAACAATACTGTAACGAAAATGAAACCCACATTACTATGTTTCCTCTTACATCAATACTACTATAAGTGTTCAAAATGGCCACCATTCGGTTCGACACATGCTTCATTACGGCGAACCCAGTTTCGACGCACTTGTTCACACACGTGCACATTTGCCTTTATGGTATTGGCAGCATCGAAAATACTCTGCGTAAGTTCATCCACGTTGTTTACTTTCTGGGCATAAATAAGTTCCTTCATATAGCCGCAAAAGTAAAAAATCCAGCTGATTTTAACCAGGACTGCCTGTTGGCAATCGACATGGACCAAAATGACCCATACATCGTCCTGGAAATCGTCTGTTCAAAAATCTTCGTACTCTGTGACCGATGTGGGGTGGAGCACCATTGTGAAGGAACCACTCGGGGCCAATGAGATATACGGGCCCTGCAACAAACTTGTGACGTCACACTAGGCAGATTGTCCACCGCACTTCGTGAAAGCTCACCTGCGTGCAGGGCCCACGGAAAATCAACATGTTATTGAAAAAGTACCTGTTACAGGTCTTAATTTTGTCGTGTTCTATCGAGAACTTGCACGCATTTAAACACGCACACAAGAATTACTAAACTCCTCTGAAATAGTTACTCGCTTCCCGCCCGAGGCGACTGCTGGCTCTCGTCAGACCTACGGTGTCACGTGTCATGACGGACACTCCACGGCCTTCCTCGTGGGCCTCGAACCGCTTGTTATACCGTACGGCTACCGGAATATCTTCTAATAAAGCTGGTAGCTATGTTTCCTCTAGAAAGGTTCGGTAATTGTCATCAGTCAATCGTGGAGGTAAAACGTAAGGCCCAATAATGTAATCATTGATTATATCCGCCCGTACAATTACGGAAACGTGTTGCTACTACTTGGCGTGGACTGTGTACGCTCCACGTATGCATGTTATGGAACTTAGTTATTCCGTCGCGAGTGAAACACTCTTCATCTTTGACGTGTATTTTGTTTACAAAACCATGCTGCACACTTTGTAACGAAAACGACTCTGAGAATTCTCGTCGCGAAGGGAAATCTTGCTCCTCCGACGCTTGTACGCGTTGAATGTGGTACTACCGCAGAATCTCCTCTTTCGGCGTGCGACGAACGAGTGTGGGCTACACTCACTGGGCGGGCGATCTTCTAGTACTCTGAGTGGGATCTTTGTGGATGCGGTCCAGAATTCGTTCCTCAGCTTCCAGTGTACGTTCTTCGCGATGCGGGCCTCTGCCTTCTGTGCGGGGCAATAAAGAGCCAGTATCTCTTAATCTTTGTAAATTAAATACGTACTTGTCGGTTGTATCCTGTCGTGATCTATTTCATAATAAAATGAAAGCGTATCAGAACAGACAATACGTTTCGCATACAGAATTTAGTGTGAAATGTTCAAAAATGGTTCAAATGGCTCTGAGCACTATGGGACTTAACATCGGAGGTCATCAGTCCACTAGAAATTACAACTATTTCAACCTAACTAACCTAAGGACATCACACACATCCATGCCCGAGGCAGGAATCGAACCTGCGACCTTAGCAGTCGCGCGGTTCCGGACTGAAGCGCCTAGAACCGTTCGGCCACCGCGGACGGCAAACGAAAAATGTAAAATGTAAAAGATAACTGTTGTACTTCGTTACGAATGTATTGCAAAATAATCGAGAAAAGTAGAGAATTACGATGATATAAAGCTTAGGTGAACAACAACAAATGTCGATTGTGCAGGAATTCTTCGTTGTGTAAAGCGTTCTCAATACAAATGTCGATTGTGCAGGAATTCTTCGTTGTAGAAAGCGTTCTCAATAAATTCGTACAGCTGCCCTCGCAAAACCTTTTGCCTTGTCATAAATTAAATGAATATCGCATAATTCAGATTAGTAAATCTCAATTTCATCCTAACTTCTAACAGAGTTGCAATAATGTCTGCACAAGTAACTCGACGATGTATTACAATGACTCAACCAGTCAGGTTATAGCTGCCTATGTGTTTGCGACTCACGCTCACGCTTGCGATGTTAGTACGTGCAGCGGTAAATGACACGAACTGATTGCTTATATAAGTGGGATAGGTGGTGGAGCAGGCAGTCCGTAGTGTTTTGATCCTGTTTAATGAATTCTCCCAGTCTACTGTGTTTACACAAATCACGTCCAATTCACGTGCACTGTCCTGCGTCTAATTGTCCAAAATTGTCCAAAAACATTGTCCCGAGATGATCTTTTTTCTTGGGTTTTTTTTGCGGGGGAGTGGGGGGTTACCGCAGGAAATGGACAAACATGTTACTAGACGTTTTAAATCAATTATTTCTCTTCTACTAACAGGATTTCTTGGCAGCTTATACCGTTTACACCCTGTATAACAGTAGCAGTTAAAGTTAAAGAAATAAATTGATAGCTGTCAATTAGTGGTCACCTACGTGTTTTTCTTTTTGGAACTTTGTATCTAAGCCTCTGATTCAATCAAAATGCAAGAAAACGTTATTGTAGCTGAACTTACAACCACTTTTGTAATATAAGTATCAAGATAGTGATTGACTGTATGTAACTTAATAGGTGTTTAAAATGCACACACTAACCAATTAAGAATCAGATAGAAATTGTACGTTAATAGAAAACTTTGAAAAAACAAGAGGAATAGCTTTAAGTGTTGTAATTTGATGAGCAAACGTGTAAGTACTCCTGTTTTATACTGGCTTGTATCATAGGTCATCAACACTGTTGCTGGTAAACGAGCTTCTGACAGTCGCTAAATATGACAAGATACTTCACAAGGCACACATAAATGACTTAGAACACTGAACTTAGGAAAACAACTGTGTAACAATCTGTAAAATGAGTGTAGTATAACTGTTAATCAGCGCTATCCCTAAGGGTGAGGTCGACTAGAAGCTTTACACATGTCCCTTAACTATTGATAGGTTCTGCATCCTCATTTAGCTGCACACTATTCAAACAGTAATTGGAAATGAGTCTCACAGTAACAGTATTTACCGCGAAGCGCATTCGAATCTCTCTCCTCTCATCTCTATTGTGTAGCGTTGCTACCTCTGGATCACGGGGTCCCGGGTTCAATTCCCGATCGGGTTGAGGATTTTCTCTGCCCGGGGACTGGGTATTTGTGTTGTCCTCATCCTTTCATCATCATCCTCACCATTCGTGAAAGTGGCTAGATTGGACTGTGAAAAAAATTGGGACTTTGCACTGGCGCTGATGACCGCGCACTTGAACGCCCCGCAAATCAAACATCATCATCATCGTCTCTGTTGTCTCTTCACCACTGCTTTACTTCCAGTAATTCTCTTTAAATAATAACCATTTATACAGTCTGCTAAGATTCTTTCAGTTATTTTGTAGCAGATAAACTATCGAAGTCTGCTCCTTTTACTGCCGAGTATTTATTACTTTTGCATTTTGACCAACATCAGACAGATATCACAAATTGTTATGCATTTAGGTCTTAGTAAAAGAAAAACGAGTCCCTCATCGAACCCAGCACACTATAAGTGACTCATATTTGCATTAATTAGTGTACGAATCGTACCGCTGTATGTCCAACATTGCAAGAGATCTTCACGTGGTTATTGCATTACAATTATATTAATGGCTCTGCATAGTCAGCGTCTTCTTTTATCGAACTATGCCAATCTGTTTTCGACCAAGACAATGACTTCAAATTACCATTTAGCCTTTATTCAACGCTCATGATAATCAGTAAATCCGTTTTACACGCTTTCTTCTGTCTCCCACGTATTCTTTGATCTCTCACCCACTATGTATTCTCAAAGTTCTTTCATAAATATTCATGTTACCAACATTTTCTAGCAGAAAAGCGCACTGGACGCTTTCCCTATACAGTTATATAACCCAAAATTGCTGTTAGCAACATTCATTCCCTCCCCATACAAAAACAGGTTACAAAACAGTATTACAATGTTAGCATTTGTAGAATCAGGTTTTCAAATCTACTTTCACAAAACAGGAATTGCTTTTGCATATGGTTCTATAAGAATCATCTCTGGAAGCCAATTAACCATAAGCCGCTAAAACGCCGGCGTACAACTGACATTCGGCTGAAATCGGTTAATTTGCTTCTAGTAACAATACTGACATGAGGCGTAGCCCGAGAGTAGGTTATGTTGAAATGTGATAATTTCGTTGTGAGTCGGCGAAGCCAGTGAACGTGAATGTCAAATAAAGGTTGTGGTAACAGATTGAGTTGTATTATTTAAGCGAGCGGAGAAAGTCACGTGACGAGAACGGCAGCCTAACGCCGCTATAACGTCCTCATTTTAGTCACTCGTAACAAAGCAATATACATATCTACTGGTAGATCCGCCTGACGAATGCTAGCGCTGCAGCTAGTTGTTCTAGACAAACCCCGGATGGCTCTGCCACGCTGTTACTTAGCCAAAACATAATATCAAAACGAATCTTCAATTCTTATTGCTGTGAGGTGTGAAAACGAAATTTCAAATGGCAAGTATCAGAAGAAGAACAGCTGTAGCAAAGGAATACGAGCATAACATGTAGATTAACGCCCACAAAATTTGCCACTAAAGATACCTTGCAAAGAATAAAAGGCGAAACGCGTATTGCACAAACATTGTTTTACTCATTTGCGATGAGACGGTCCCAAAGTAATAATTACCAACGTATCGTAACATTACTCGCAACTGAGGACGGCAGGACTACAAAAGTTGAAAATATTGTGCAGCCTGCTAAAATCCTTTCGAAATAATGACTCTTCGGTGACGTGTGTATCAATGTCGATAATTATTTACTCAAACAGTATCTCATATGGCCTCACGAAGCTGGGTAGATCTCATTCCAGTACCCCTCGCTCCAAAAAATCCGGTGCAATCAGAGAGAACCGCTCCCATAAAAGCCACGCCATAAGGAGGAAGGTAAGGAGATTGTAATTTAACGTCCCTTGGGGAACGAAGGTCATTACAGGTGAAGCACAAGCTTGGATTGGACAATGATCGTGCAGGAAATCGCCTGCGTTCTGTGCAAAGAAACTATTAGCTACGTATGGTAATCACAGAAACGTTAAAGCTGGATAGACAGACGGGAAAATGAAATCCGCTCCTCCACTGCCTGAACGATTGCGTGGCTCGTGATGAACGTGATTACGATAATGATATAATTTATTGCGTAAATCACAATGAGCTCATTTCAGCATATTGACATCGTCAGGTGTTCTGTAAATACATTAATAGTGATAGTCTTGATATTTTAAACTGCAACTATGATCGTAAAGATATTATACATTCAATTGTTGTTTTTACCTTAGTGTAATATCGATGCTGCCATATGCTGTCTTCCTTGAAATTTGTATTTAGACGCTACTTGGTCGTTCGTCGACAAGTACTGTTATATCTGGTTTTTTACATACAGGTTAGTCAGCTTTTTGCGTTATTTTCTCTCCTGACAGCTTGGATAACAGTGGATCAGCGATACATGCTGGCCGGCCGCGGTGGTCTAGCGGTTCTAGGCGCTCAGTCCGGAACCGCGCGACTGCCTCGGGCATGGATGTGTGTGATGTCCTTAGGTTAGTTAGGTTTAAGTAGTTCTAAGTTCTAGGGGACTGATGACCACAGATGTTAAGTACCATAGTGCTCAGAGCCGTTTGATATCACATGCTGACATAGTTACGTGGAAATTCAGTTGTGTTTTGATTAATGTCTTAGATTTTGATTTTATTATGTTTTTACCTGAAATTTCGTCTGGTTTGTGTTGGGAGTATTATGTTTTATTTCTACTTATTTTTATTTTTTACGTAATAATTTTGTTATGGTGACTTAACGTTTTCTTGGTGTTATATCTTCGTTGTACGGTGTTTATGCTGTTACTACGGATGTGTGTTACTTAGTATCTCTGGTTTTACTGCTCAATAACATTAATAGAGTTTTGAACATATTTTTTTGTGCTTGATATCGGTTTGCTCGTTCAGTAAATTTACTGACCCTCTAAATTTACGGAATGAACAAACCGACCTCAAACAAAAAAATATATACTTAACACTATAATGATATTATACAGCAAAAAAAACGGGTAAAATAAACAATCAGAGACACTAGCACATATCCGTAACAACAGCATAGACACTGTACAACAAAGATTTAACACAAAGAAAACATCACAATCCATAAACCATAAAAAAATTATTACGTAAAAAATTTAAAATAAAACATAATGCACTCAGCACATACCAGACGAAATTTCAGGTAAAAAACATAATCAGAACCAAACCTAAGAAAATAATCAAAACATAACCGAATATCCATACCTCACCGACTTCTTGTGGTAACTACGTAAACATGTAATATCGCTGATCCACTGTCATTCACCCTGTTAAGAGCGAAAATAACGCACAAAAACTGACTAATCTATACCTAAAAATCAGATATAACAGTATGTCTATAACGAATGTCCCAGTAACGCCTAATACAAATTCCAACGAAGACAGCATATGGCAGCATCGATATTACACTAAAGATAAAAACACCAACTGAATGGCCGGCCGAAGTGGCCGTGCGGTTAAAGGCGCTGCAGTCTGGAACCGCTCCGGTCGCAGGTTCGAATCCTGCCTCGGGCATGGATGTTTGTGATGTCCTTAGGTTAGTTAGGTTTAACTAGTTCTAAGTTCTAGGGGACTAATGACCTCAGCAGTTGAGTCCCATAGTGCTCAGAGCCATTTTTTTGAACCAACTGAATGTATAATTCCTTTACGATGATACTTACAGTATACAATAGGAAGGCTATCACAAAATACCTGACGAAGGCAATATGCGGAAATGAGTTCATTGTGACCTATGCAATAAAACTCACATTATCATTGCAATCATGTTACTACAAGACATACACTCCTGGAAATGGAAAAAAGAACACATTGACACCGGTGTGTCAGACCCACCATACTTGCTCCGGACACTGCGAGAGGGCTGTACAAGCAATGATCACACGCACGGCACAGCGGACACACCAGGAACCGCGGTGTTGGCCGTCGAATGGCGCTAGCTGCGCAGCATTTGTGCACCGCCGCCGTCAGTGTCAGCCAGTTTGCCGTGGCATACGGAGCTCCATCGCAGTCTTTAACACTGGTAGCATGCCGCGACAGCGTGGACGTGAACCGTATGTGCAGTTGACGGACTTTGAGCGAGGGCGTATAGTGGGCATACGGGAGGCCGGGTGGACGTACCGCCGAATTGCTCAACACGTGGGGCGTGAGGTCTCCACAGTACATCGATGTTGTCGCCAGTGGTCGGCGGAAGGTGCACGTGCCCGTCGACCTGAGACCGGACCGCAGCGACGCACGGATGCACGCCAAGACCGTAGAATCCTACGCAGTGCCGTAGATGACCGCACCGCCACTTCCCAGCAAAATAGGGACACTGTTGCTCCTGTGGTATCGGCGAGGACCATTCGCAACCGTCTCCATGAAGCTGGGCTACGGTCCCGCACACCGTTAGGCCGTCTTCCGCTCACGCCCCAACATCGTGCAGCCCGCCTCCAGTGGTGTCGCGACAGGCGTGAATGGAGGGACGAATGGAGACGTGTCGTCTTCAGCGATGAGAGTCGCTTCTGCCTTGGTGCCAATGATGGTCGTATGCGTGTTTGGCGCCGTGCAGGTGAGCGCCACAATCAGGACTGCATACGACCGAGGCACACAGGGCCAACACCCGGCATCATGGTGTGGGGAGCGATCTCCTACACTGGCCGTACACCACTGGTGATCGTCGAGGGGACACTGAATAGTGCACGGTACATCCAAACCGTCATCGAACCCATCGTTCTACCATTCCTAGACCGGCAAGGGAACTTGCTGTTCCAACAGGACAATGCACGTCCGCATGTATCCCGTGCCACCCAACGTGCTCTAGAAGGTGTAAGTCAACTACCCTGGCCAGCAAGATCTCCGGATCTGTCCCCCATTGAGCATGTTTGGGACTGGATGAAGCGTCGTCTCACGCGGTCTGCACGTCCAGCACGAACGCTGGTCCAACTGAGGCGCCAGGTGGAAATGGCATGGCAAGCCGTTCCACAGGACTACATCCAGCATCTCTACGATCGTCTCCATGGGAGATTAGCAGCCTGCATTGCTGCGAAAGGTGGATATACACTGTACTAGTGCCGACATTGTGCATGCTCTGTTGCCTGTGTCTATGTGCCTGTGGTTCTGTCAGTGTGATCATGTGATGTATCTGACCCCAGGAATGTGTCAATAAAGTTTCCCCTTCCTGGGACAATGAATTCACGGTGTTCTTATTTCAATTTCCAGGAGTGTATATAGCACTCCGGCTCAAAAAAAGAGAAGAAAAAGAAGAAGAAAGAAAGAAATTATGAACGTGGAGCACGATTATCGATCTAACTACGCCATACAGCTGATGTTCCCAATAGCACTTACAGAGACTAAGAAGTTACAGAAGGTAAAATCACACACTACATTCAGTAAATGCGAGGTCGTATATCACAAGAAACGCCGCCGGTAGTTGCCTAGTGTCGTTAACAGTGTAGAATATGTAGCTTCGTTTGTCGGTCTTCGCACTGTAGGAGCATATCGCAGACGTGAAACATAGTCGCTGCCAATGAATTGCATACTTGGCCGCTCCTGTCGCGCGATAGGTATCGTCTCGGGGAAACAGCAAACGTTTCTCCCGTTGAAGAAGATGGCATAAAAAAATCACTTACTGCACCTTCTAATTATCACAAAAATGCCAAATGTAGAAGAAATATAATGTGGTTCACATAAATTAGAGGAAGATGATAAAAACAGAAGTAACTGACAAGAGTGTTCGGTTCGTCGTGGTATCATTCGTCAGACAATTTGCGATGGGGACAGGTTACCGGAAAAGTGTCGTCGTTGAGTAGCGTGTGCAAATCTCGTAACGGTTCAAGGATGTCCATTCCCATAGGCAAGGGGGGCCCGTGCCCCCTCCCCCATCCCCTAACTCTCAGGGAAAGGAAAAAATGTAATGTAGTAAGGTGTTTCTCTTTCAAGCAAACGATTTAAAAGTCAGTATTACACAGATTTTTAACATGGTCAAAACTGGAACTTTTTACGGCTACCTACAAGTCGCCATTCGTCTCCCAATACATTGAAAATACACCATGCCGCCAGGTATAAACCCACCCCCCTCCCCTCAAAAAATATTGTACTTGCGCCCTTGGGTGGTTTGTATGCAAGATCAGCCTCATGTGTACTGTAGATCACAGGAAGGGGTGTTATTAGTTCGCACACCAGTTGGCATTCTGAAGTGGAGATCAATGGAGAACCACTCTATTCAGGACATATCTCCATTTTGGTTACAAGTGGTAGCAGTCGTCTTCTGCTTTGACAAAGAGTCAGAATCTCATCTCTTGTGTTCAACATCCGTTACAGGAATGACGTCAGACGAGGCAATGTCAATGTGTAGTCAGTACGTCTGTAAGTGAATTCACAGACCGTCTCTCTCCACATCAAACTGCATCTGAACAGTTCTATAAACCAATCTTGATGCATACGGACACTATCTCATCGCAAGTATCCAGACACCCCTGAGTAATGTGTAACCTCGATGACTGCACGACGCAAAGCTTTACAGCTCGCCAGGGCCCGTCGACACCGATATTGGTCGGACAAGTCTCGTTTCAAATTATATCTAACGAATGGACGTCTTCGGATATGGAGACAACTTGACGAATTCGTGTACCCTGCATGTCAGCAGGGGACTGTCGAAGCTGACGGTACCCATCGCCACGGCTTTCTAACCCACGTCAGACGGCACGGAACTCGATGACCACTAAGGTCTCTGCAGCAGTCGCGCCGTAAGCCGTAGCTGCGCGCGCTCCGGGGCCGGAGTCTAATAGACGTGGCCCAGTCAACAGAGGCCAGCGCCGTCAGGACTCCTCTTTGTCCGATGTCTCTATGCCATCTGAGCCCCCAGTCGCCCTTCGTCACCGTTCGCGCGGCCCGCCTCCATCTTGCACACAGTGCTTTAGCGCACACTCTCGAGCTGATTGCCCCCACTCTTGGAAAAAGTGCACGCTGTGTGAGAAGGAGGGCCACATCCGATCTCTTTGTTGTAGTCGCTCGACTCGCTCCCGGCCTGCCCCTACTGGGCCTCACGATACCGTACATGCTCTGTAATCGGTCGTCCCGCTGGCGGACCCGTCGGCACAGAAGCTATTTCTCACACTCCGCCTTTTTACTGAGGATGTCAGTTTTCAGGTCTACACTGGGGCTACCGTCTCCCTAATTAATATTGCGATATATACCCACCTGGGCTACCCTGCGTTGTCACCTCCCTCTCAGCGTTTGGTCGCCTACGGTGACGGTTCCGTTCCCCTTCGTGGGCAGTTCGTCGTCCAGGCGACATACAAACGTGTTCCCCGGTTCCTTACCCTCTTTGTCGTCGACCATCCGTCGGCTTCGAATATTTTTGGCCTGAATGCGTTTCAACTGCTTGGCTTTTAAATTTCTGATGAAGTTAAGGTCATTTCCGCAGCCGTTCCTTTTCAGGACTTGGACGATCTGTGCTCGGCTTTTGCATCATTGTTTGCAGCGTATCTGTGGTGTGCTTCACGTTTTCAGGCGCACATCACACTTCGACTGGATGTGCAGCCTCGCTTTTTCCGGTCAGATCCATTCTGGTGGCCTTACAGCCAGCAGTCGAGCGGGAACTCGATCGGCTCCAGGCTGCTGCCATCCTAGAGCCTGTGACATACAGTGCTCGGCCGACACCGTCGGTGGTCGTACGGAAACCCGATAGGTCCCTTCGGCTGTGTGGGGACTTCGGCGCTGCTGTCAATGCTCAGTCCTTAGTAGACACTTACCCCATTCCCTGGCAGGAAGACCTTCTCACCGAGCTTGTGGGGGGGCGAGTACTTTTCCAAGATCGACCTGGCTGAGGCATACCACCAGTTACCCTCGGATGCCGCTTACCAGAACGGCACGGTTATCGACACACCTTTCGGATTATTCAAGTACAAGCGCCTTCTG
Organism: Schistocerca nitens; assembly: GCF_023898315.1. NCBI lineage: Eukaryota > Metazoa > Arthropoda > Insecta > Orthoptera > Acrididae > Schistocerca > Schistocerca nitens. The sequence continues at coordinate 76,429,275 of NC_064616.1, read as the reverse complement.
TTTGGTGTCTCTTCGGTGACGGCAATTTTTCAGCGGTTCCTGGAGCAGCTTGTGCAGCCTACCCCAGCCTGCGTGAATTATCTGGATGACATCTCGGTCACTGGGCGTTCCCACCACGAACATTTGCACAACCTCAGTGCCTTATTTCACGCTCTTCGGTCTGCAGATTTATGCTGTCGGCTGGACGAGTGTTGTTTTTTTTCAACCGGAAGTGGAATACTTAGGCCACTGGCTTAGCAGAGATGGCATTCGCCCTTCAGACCGCAATGTCGCGGCCGTTGAGGCCCTTCCTCGTCCCAAGGACTTATCAGGCAAGGCTACTTATTACTTAAAGTTCTTACCCCGAGCTGCCTCTGTTGCTCAACCCTTCCATCACTTGCGTCACAAAGGAGTGACGTTTGATTGGACTCCTGCCTGTGACCAGGCATTTCTCCATTTAAAGACGATGCTGAAGTCTGCCCCTTGCCTTACTCCTTTCTCTCTGGACCGCCCCTCGGTTGTGGCGGCCGATGCATTGGCATACCGCATTGGGGCAGTCCTCTCACATCGGAATGCCGATGGCTCAGAACATCCCATCGCTTATGCATCTAAAATGTTAGCCCCAGCACAACAGAACTATTCCCAGATTGAAAAGGAGGCCCTGGCGATAGTGTTCGCCATCTAAAAATTTCACATCTATCTCTTTGGGGCCAAGCTCACTCTCCTGACGGACCATAAACCCTTAGTCAAGCTTTTCGGACCCAACTCTCACCTTCCAGAGCAGACGGCTCAACGTCTCCAACGCTGGGCATTATTTCTACGGAATTACACCTACACCATCCGGTATAAGCCCAACGTGCTAACGCAGATGCCTCGTCCCATCTCCCAGCAGGCTCAGATCCCGCGTTCGACCGACAGGAGGTCCTCTGCTTTCACACCGATTCTGCCCGCCGGGATGCACCGGACGGTCTGCCTCTTACGGCTGCTCACATTACCACGGCTACACGCCGCGACCCTATCTCGCGGCAGGTTCTCCGCTACGTGCTCCACAGTTGGCCCTCCTATATTACTCGTCGGATGCAGACTGACTTCAGCCCTTCTGCGGGCGCAGTGTGTGTGCGCATCACCGGGCGAGCTCCTCTCGGTCCTTCGCACCCCGGCCCGTGCCTCGCCGGCCCCGGGATCACGTCCGTCTCGATTTTGCGGGCCTGTTTTTGGGGTCCGTGCGGTTACTCCAAATCCCCATATGTCGTCTGCACGGCATCCACCATCACAGAGGCCACACTCACGGCCCCGGCCCGGGTTCTCGCCACCGAGGGCCTGCCTCACACATCGGTCTCCGATAATGGCCCCCAATTCGCGGCAACCTCCTTCCACGACTTCTGTCGGGCCGACGGTATCGAACATATCTGTAGCTCACCTTTCCACCCTTCCTCCGATGGCGCAGTGGAGAGGCTCGTCCACACATTTAAACAACAGTTGACAGAGGCCGTCGAAACACCTCCAACCGTGTCAGTCCTCACCCAGTTCTCGAGCACATATCGCACCACGCCAATTGACGGACACAGTACGGCGGAGCTCCTCCACTGGAGACAGCCGCGGACCCTGCTCCATTTGCCGACGCTGCCACCCTCCCACCCCCGCTGCGGCCCTCTCAGTGTTACCCTCCCGGGGCGGCCGTGTGGGCCAGCACGTACGGGAGCGAGGCGGGTCGGACGCCCGCCACGGTCGTCGAGGCCCGTGGGCAGCGTGTGACGTATGTAGAGACGTCGAAAGTGTCGGAGCGCCGCCATCATAACCAGCTCCGCCCGCCTATCTCCGCGGGACTCCTGCCACTGCATCCTCGTGCACTAGCTCCTTCGGGTAGAGACGTGGTCCTCGAGCTCCCGCCACTGCCCCGGGTAGCTGCCTGTCGCCGGCCCTCCCCGCCCCCAGGTGGATCGGAGGCTCCCTCCGACTCCCTGGCCTCCGGGTCGGCCACCGTACACACCTCGGACGTCGCTTCCTCCGAGACAACGGCAGTTGACGAGCCCGGGTCTTCTCCCATCTGCCGACCACTGTGGCACCGTCGGGGCGTTTTCGCCCGTAAGCGTAAAGTTTCGAGGGGAAGGGATCTGGTACCGAGCACCGTGGGTTTCGAATCGTCGCCAGACGGCGCGGAACTCGATGACCACCAGAGGTGTGTGCAGCAGTCGCGCCGTAAGCCGTGGCTGCACGCGCTCCGGGCCCCGAGTCTAACGTGAGGGCGCCGCTGTGGAGCGCGTCGTCCCAGCGGCCAATAGCCACACACCCTGTCGTGTATTTAGGCGGCTGCCTCTCACTCAGTGAGGCAGTCTGGTATTCGCTTTGAGTCAGTTGATATCTCGTTTACAGACATCGTGTTTACGTTGCGTGTCCTTACTTCTCGCTTACTGGTGGACGTTGTTTTTATTTCGTGAGGTTATCTCTTGACCGTTGCTTAATATTTTGTTGTCGATCTCGGTGTCTTGCTCGGCTGTCTGTCGTCGTGCTTGTCCTTCCATTCCCGTACGTCCGTCTCGTTTGTTCGCGGGCCGCTCCCGATCGGTCCCGCCGCGTTTTCATTAGCGACAACACCGCGACCGTTTCTGTCGCGGTTACAACATGGGGCGTGTGCAGTTGGAATGATATGGGACCCCCTGATACGTCTAGATACTACCCTGACAGGTGACATGAACGAAACCGTCCTGTTTGATCACCTGCATCCATTCGTGTCCGTTGTGCATTTCGACTGACGGCAATTCCAGCAGGACAATGCGATACCCCACGCGTCCAGAAATGCTACAGAGTGGCTCTAGGAACACTTCCGCTGGTCACCAAACTCCCCAGACGTGAACATTTATGGAGCATACGTGGGCTGCCTGGTTACGTGCTGTTCAGAAGAGATCTCTACCCCCTCGCACTCTTACGGACTTACGGACAGTCATGCAGGATTCACGGTGCCAGTTCCCTCCAGAACTACTTCAGACATTAGTCGAGTCCATGCCACGTCGTGTTGCGGCACTTCTGCATGCTCGTATGGGCCCTACACGATATTAGGCAGATGTACCAGTTTCTTTGGCTCTTCAGTGTATAAATGGAGGTGGGGAGCATTGCGTTGTTAGTATAGAGGCAGTAACAACAGAACTGTTCAGTCAGGAGAACTCAGTCGCTTACAGACGTGGAATAGTCAATGGATGTCACGTGAGTAACAAATTCATCAGGGACATTTCAACAATTGTAAATCTGCCCAAGTCGACTGTTGTCGATGTGACTGAGAAGTGAAAAAGCGAAGCTAAACCGAGATCAGGCACACCTCACGTACTGACAGACAGCGACCGTCGGGGGGTGGTTGTAAAGACTTGCACGAGATCAACGGAAGGAATCATTCGTGGGTTCCAGCAGACCTGCTTGCACAATGAGTTAAAAAGAATGGACTACAGCGATCGAGCTGCTCCTCAAATGCCGCACAGATCTGTAGCTTCGAGGTGGTATAAAGAGCAACGCCACTGGACTGTGGATGACTGGAAACGAGAGATCTGGAGTGATGGATCGTGCTGTACCTTGTGGCAATCCGACCGAAGGATTTGGGTTTAGCGAATGCTCGAAGAATATTACCTGCCATCACGTGTAGTGGTAACAGAGGGTTAGGGTGTGGTCCCCTTATTATGTTCGAGAAAACGCTACACGCGGAGGGATATAAACACATTTTACAGAATTGTGTGCTGCGTACAGTAGAGGAACAGTTCGCAGACGGTGTCAGCATGACAGTGCACTCTGACACAAAGCAGCATCTGTGAGGCAATAGTTTGTGGAAATGACATTCCTGAAAGGCAGCGACCTGCCCAGAGTCCCGACCTGAATCCAATGTAAGATCTTTGCTATGAGTTAGAAAATCGACTTCCCTCCAGACCCAAGCGTTCGACATCATTACCTTCTCTGGTTTCGGCTCTCGAGGAAGAATGAGCTGTCACTCCTCCACAGACATGGAGACACCTCATTGAAAGTGTCCCCAGCAGCAGAGTTCAAGCTCTCATAAAGGCGAAGAGTGGACGCACTAACAGGTATCGAGATACTTTTCATCAGGCAGCGCATGTCATATGTAAAGTAAATGAACGCATCCAACCTGTACATTCAATCTCTCGTGCATCCGTCTGGTGTGCAGACTGAAGACAGCATATAGAAATCAATAATATTAAACTCCGCATTTGAAAATCTAGCCTATTTACGCATATGAAAGAAACATAGTGATGTTATCACCCACGATATTGGAAAACACGTACAGCTTAAAGTGAACAAGGCACCAGGTCTTGACACAATTCCACGGAGATTTTTCGTGGAACACAGTACGCAATTGGCCTCTGTCTTAGCTTCCTAGCTCATGTTTATTAGAATCTCTTTCCTAGCGAAGAGTTCCGCGCGATTGTGAAGGAGCGTAGGGCACTCCCGTTCCCATAATGCTAACACAACAAATGTACAGAACTGCTGACCAACACGTCTCTCTCTTGTAGGATCGTAGAGCAAACAACAAGCTCAGACATTATGACGGCCCTAGAGGAAAACATGCTTCTTTCGAAGACTCGGCACGTATTTAGGAAAGCCATTAGCGTGAAACAAGGCTTGCTTCGCACATTCACGACGTCTAGCAAAAAATACATGCAGGCAGAGTTGCGCTCTGCGGAGACTACGATTCGGTAGTTTTGGTACACTGCATAAATGACGTAGTAAAAGGGTAGGATTATCGGTAATATTGATAGAATTGCTACGGAAAGAAAGATTAATGAATGTGCAACAGAGAAAATGGAAACCGACGACTCCTCTTTTTTTGTTTCGTTGTTTGTTTTGCACATAATTAGAGCCTCACATCTTTCAGTGTTCGTCCACTGTGTATTTTATAGCCTTATAGAATATAAATATTGTTTTATAAACAATAAAACTTAGTTGATCGTGTAACTTCTGCGCTATTATCTAACCAAAGCAATTTCTTTTGATAGAACTACAGTTTACATGCACAAAGATCATATATTATTGCTGTTATTTTGTACTCGATAGAACGTTCTTAATCATGATCAAAGACAACAGTTTCTTGTTATTACTGATAAGTGCGAAAGTTGTTTATGAGTAACAGAAAGTTCGACGAAGTGCTGAAGCGATATTTAATGTATTCTTGTTTTGTATTTCTTTATTTAATATTTTTCTTGAGGAAATTGTGTTTTCGAGAGCTACATTAAATCAGTATTGCTTTCTTTGCTTCATGTTACAAATCAATAATTTTCGAATAAAATCTGAATTTAACATCGACTATTTCAGCTTTGCTATAAATACTGTTTATCCTTAAGGAACAGGCAGGCGGATGATTACACTCGTGTTCAGAAAAAGCAGAATACCTTGAACGACTAGAGATAGGGCGTTCATATTCACAGGACATGTATATTGGTATGTTCTACAGGAGTGATTAGCATTTGAACCATGTCGGCCCGAGGGTTCAACGTCAACATCGATATCGCGGCGCAACACCACCTACCGGTAAAATAAGCTTGCGGCTCTTGTTGTCACTATAAACCGAAGGTCACGGATCAGTGTGACTTGAGCAGATGTGCAGGATGCCTCGCAGACGTAGGCGTGAACCGTACTGTCAAATCAGTGAGTTTGAAAAAGGCCGCATTATTCGCACGAGAAAATTTAATGCATCCATCCGGGAAATTGCTGCTCGTGGAGGACGAAGTGTTTGGGCAGTGCAACGGGTGTGTGCAGAATGGTTCGCGGAAGACCGTAGAACACGACGAGATGGTCAGGTAGCACCACCCGGACCACCCCCGAGAAGATCGACACGTCATCTGAATGGCATTGCGGGACAGATCTGCGTTCTTCTCGGCTCTGGTGGAACCGTGGGACACATCGTACACTATCAGGGGTGACAGCCGTCGTCGTTTATTATGGCACGGTTACGTATGCAAAGTCTACTTCTTCGTTTACCTTTGACTATTGTGCAGAAACATACTAGACGTCAACGGTATATGGAACGACGTCACTGTGGACAGGAATGGCATCAGATAGGTTTTTCGGACGAATCCAGGTTCTCTTTGTTTGCAAATAGTGGCCGCATTTTGGTTCGCCGCAGACAGGTGGAGCGGCATCACAGTGACTGCATTCGCACAAGACATACAGCGCCAGCTCAAAGCCTTACGGTGTGGGGTGCTGTTGGGTACATCGACAAATGACAGGAGTTGCGTGTCGGGGGCACTGTGACCAGTGAGACCAACGTGCTGCGACCTGTAGCCATACCCTTTTCTGCACAACACCCCAGACGCTATTTTTCAGTAAGACAATGCACGACCACATGTTGTTGCACGAAAACGTGCCTTCTTGGTGTCACAGAATGTCAGTCTCTTGCCCTGGACCACTAGGTCACCAGACTTGTCACCAATCGGAAATGTGTGTGATATGGTGAAACGACGGGTGCAGCACTGCGACCCAGTGCCAACCACCATAAGTGGACATTGGAACCAGATGAATGCAACATGGATGGCTATACCACATGAAAACATTCGCACCTTATAGACGTCGATGCCACCGCGCATGGAAAAAGTTATCAGGGCCAGTGGTGAACCCTGTGCTGCTAGGCAACAGGATACATGCTGAACAGAGGTGACTGTAATGTTAATCATTTCTACAGAACATACTAATGTACATGCCTTGTGAATATGAACGTCATATCTCTAGTCGTTCAAGGTACTCTGTTTTTTTTTTTTTCTGAACATGAGTGGATAGAGAATAACAATGTTCTGTAGGTTACCTGGTCCTTTATATATCCTCATTCAGTTTCTAGATGGTTCACCACTTCCGGTTTTTAGTGGAACCTGGTAAGATACTGATTGCATATGTAAAGAAAGCAATCATTGTGAGGCAACGCCGGCCCGCCGCGGTGGTCTCGCGGTTCTAGGCGCGCAGTCCGGAACCGTGCGACTACTACGGTCGCAGGTTCGAATCCTGCCTCGGGCATGGATGTGTGTGATGTCCTTAGGTTAGTTAGGTTTAAGTAGTTCTAAGTTCTAGGGGACTGATGACCACAGCAGTTGAGTCCCATAGTGTTCAGAGCCATTTGAACCATTTTTTGAGGCAACGCCGGATAGGTATGCAACACACCCAATGTACTGGTAACACGTGTGCCACCTTAACTGACCGAAGTTACTACGAAAACTATCGTAGTCTACAGTTAGTTATGGTAGTCTGTGTGTGCCTATGGTAGTTTTACAACTCTAGAAGTCGGTGAATAGGTATATTCCGTCTTCTATAATTTCCGAAAGACGTCCGACGCGGTACCACATGGTGTACGACTAATCAAGTAGTTTGTTCACAGATACGTGATTAACTGTATGAATATTTGACTGCTGGAAGCCAGCACGTTAGAGTGGACGGCAAATATTCAACATAAATGAAGGTAGCTATGGGTATGCCCCAACGAATCATAATAGGACATCTAACGTCCTACATGTACATAAACGACTTATCAGACAGAGCTAGCATTACTATAAGATTGTATGAAAGTATCGTCGTCGAACGTTCGTAATGAAATGCGGAAAGACTTGGACGATATTTCCACTTGGTGCTATGAATGGCAGCGTTGGCAGTCCCTAAAAAGTAATCATGACAATCCACATCGAATGAATTTAGAGACACTATGCTAGGGTCGTAACAGCAAGGAACAGCTCATATCAAAGTTTACCGCAAGTGCTCGGAAAACTTAAAGGGGGATCGTTGTCGTAGTTCTCGCCAAACGAAGAAGACTGTTGCTGTCATTCTGCTGCCACCATCATATATCTCACGTAGATAACATGAGAATAATATAATTAGAGAGCTTACAGAGGCATACAGTCATTTTCAACTCATCTCAGTACGCGAATAGAATAGGACAAAAAGTCTATAGCATTGGTACGAAGTACCCTCCGCCATTCACTGTGCAATGACTTGCTGAGTAAATAAATGTAAAACTGTATATGTACCACTCCCGCTTCACTTTCTCGGACACCCCCGTCTGGCCCCACTCCTCTCCTACCATGTGCAGCATCTTACTGCACCAACTCTCCATCACATTCCCAGCAAGGCCCTGGCCCATTAACCCATTCTTCAGAATAAAACGTGATAAATTCCTTCTCAAACTCAGTATATCAGCTCCTCATCTGTTTCCCAATTCCATTTTCTGACTTTGGATCCTCTCCAACTCACCTATCTTCCCGTTGCTCGTCATGTCTCCAAACGATATCCTAAAGTTCTGAGGCACTGTCATCAGTCAGTCTAAATCACATCACCAACGTATATTTTACAGGTATAATATATATCGCTTGTGGCTCGATGGCTCACGAGGAGAACACAACAAGCGCCATAACCCGATTTCCCAGAAACTTTGTTCAGTGGAAGAGAAACCAAAATAAGCAAACACGTGTCTTTGCCTGTCTGTAGATAACAGACCGTTTCTGAGAAAACGACCGTCAAAATTTTTGACGTACTTTAGATGTCTTTTAGCGCGGGCTTAGCTCAGCCCCACTGATGGTACAGTGACTAGCGTCGGGCTTCTCACTTTTGCATCCCGTGTTAGAAACTCGATTATTGTTTTATTTTTTTTTTTTTCATTCATCTACGCGTGTCCGTAGAAGGTCATTGCACGAATGTTTCATATCAAGTTAGGGGATACAAGCACGCTATATGAATTGTAAAATAATAACTGGCTTTTACAATAACTGTCATACATTTACTATACAATATACTTTGATCAGCCACAACATGATGACCATCTACCTAATAGCCCGTCTGTCCACCTTTGGCACGGACAACAGCGTCGACGCGTAGTGGCATGTAAGCAGTGGGGCCTTGGCAGGTCGCTGGAGGGAGTTGGAACTACACCTGCACACACAAGTTACCTAATTCCCATAAATTTCAAGGAGGGGACGATGAACACTGACGCAACGTTCACTCACATCCAGGTATGTACGATCGGGTAAAAATTTGGCAAGTTGGGAGGCCAGCACATCAATTAGAACTCGCTACTGTGTTTCTTGAACCACTCCTTGTGATATGGCGCGTTATCTTGTTGAAAAATGCCACTGCTGTTGGAAAACACGATCGTCACGAAGGGGTGTACGCGGTTAACAAGTGTTCGATACTCCTCGACTGTCACTAGCTCCACTGGACCCGTGGAGGCCAACGCGAATGTTCCCCAGAGCATAGAGGGGCCGCCGCCAGCTGGTCTCCGTCCCACAGTACAGGTGTCACGAAGCTCTTCCCCTGGAAGACGACGGATTCACGCACGATGAAGGAGGTAACGGGATTCACCAGACCACGCGACGCTCTGCCACTACGCCAATGTCCAGTGCCGACGGTCACGTGCCCATTTCAGTCGCAGTTGGCGATGTCGTGGTGTTAACATTGGCACGCGCTCGGGTCGTCGGCTGCGGAGACAAATCGTTAGGAGTGTTCGGCGCACTGTGTGGTACTCTGTCCGATGTTAGTTTCGCCACAGTTTGCCGCCTGTGCTGTTTTACCAGTGTGCCCAGTCCACAACGTCAGATATGTGTAATGCGGGGTGGCAGCCCAACCCCACGACGTCTGGACGTGGTTTCACCTCGGTTTCGCCACGTGTTGAAGACACTCACCACAGCACTCCTCGAACACACGCCAAGGCGTGCAGTTTCCGAAATGCCTTCTGGCCATCACAATCTGCCCTCGGTCAAACTAGACACATCGCGCGCCTTTCACATTCTGCACACGAACAGCATTCTCAACGACACTAAATGCACGGTGCGTGTATATGACTAGCGGTCATTCCTCGCCAGGACGGGTTTATATCGATAGTAGGTAGGTGGTCAAAATGTTCTGGCTGAACAGTGTATGTGCGCGTGGTACTTTCACGAGTTACAACATTTTTAAATTCTCATATTCTTATATTTCATTCTTATGTTTATTCTTAAGAAAGATCTGGTGCATTTCCTTGGATGATACTGACTGTAGAAACATTCAGAATACAGAAATTCCAAACAGTGCGAGCATCGCGCGAAGGCAAGCTTGCCAGTGACATTTCTTCGTATGACTCTCACTCAGGGAAGAAACTTCGTTAACATTGCTGAAGATTTCACGCGTTGGCAATATTTCGCGGCAAACTACGCATAACGGACAGCTTTTCAGCAAACTAGCGCTCGCATGAAACAATATACACTGCAGGAATTTCACCGAAAATAATTTCAAATCATTTTTCCATTCAACTATTGTTTTTATTTTTTTAAATTCATTCACCGAACGTGCTATTACTATACGAATAAGGACAACGCTATTTCAGTATATATCGGAAAACATTCGTGTAGTAATATTCTACGGACAAGGGTACGTATATGAAAAGCAAATATACAAACAATAATTGGGTTTCGAATACGGGACACAGAAGCGTGTAACCGCTACACTAGCCACTGTGACCGCCCTTCGGTCGAACTGCTTACACGGTAAAAGGCACATAAAGTGCGTGGAAAACTTTGACCGTCGTTTTCTCAGAAACGGTCGAGTATCTACGAGACACGTGTTCGCTTATTTTGGCTCCTCTTTTCTGGGAAATCGAGTTTTGGCACTTGCCGTTTTCCCCTCGTCGGACAAGCAATCCTTGTCTCCACACTCAGTACCAGCATTTTGATATGTTACTATCACTTCTTTCACTTCTGGCAACGTTTGTCGATATGAGAAATGCCGAACTGCATCCACGTTAAACTGTAGCTCCCCCCCAGTAACTAACAGGGTAAGTCAGTTCAAAGGTCAGAGGAAGGCAACGACATACCATCTTCAACAGGGCAATGTTCTGTTCATTGCAATCTTCTGATTGGTGACTGTTTTATTTAGTTAGTCTATACAGTTTTCAGCATTTGATGTTTTACTTTTTGCCCTATTGTGTATTAAAAACATGTACGGTTTAAGAGCAGGCTGCCGCTTCACCTCCGTTTGAGGGAATGAAATAACAAAGAAGATAAAAAAGAATATCGTCATACACACAGAAAATATCCTACAAAATGACAGACACGAGACTCGCCTCATCGCCGAATTTCTTCACCGATTTCCTTGCAGCCAGTAATGAGGCGAGCGAGTATTACCAATGCATGTATGTTAATTTGTATCTAAGTGTGGCAGATAATATGGCTCTGAGCACTATGCGACTTAACTTCTGAGGTCATCAGTCGCCTAGAACTTAGAACTAATTAAACCTAACTAACCTAAGGACATCACACACATCCATGCCCGAGGCAGGATTCGAACCTGCGACCGTAGCGGTCACTCGGCTCCAGACTGTAGCGCCTAGAACCGCACGGCCACTCCGGCCAGCTGCGCAGATATATGTACACGTGCATACGAACAACGTTAACTTTGTTGTAATACGAACATACAGAGTGATTCCCTGATGATGTTGCAATCTTTTAAGGATGATGGAGAAGAGTGTATGTATCAATGTGAAGTAAGGGACCCTGGTCCTGAAACGACCGAGTCGAAAGTTATAAGCGAAAGTCGTTCCGATGCCTGTGTCAGTGAAATACTTGTACCGGTACTGTTGTTGCTAAGACTGTAAGGTAGGCAACTTTCGAAGTTAGTAGTATGGATGAAAACAATAAAAAAGGTCTAATAAACATGGACTCTAAAATGCATACCTTAAGAAATATAAGCACTTATTCATCTTCGATGCTGCGAAACACCTCTCTTCTACTGCAAGCCCATTTGTTCCCACACATCTGGAGGAGGTAGAATGGACCAAAACAAGAAAAAAAATGTTCATTAAACGTGGGCTCTCAAACGCATACCACTACCTTAAGAGCTCTGAACACTATTTTTTTCACGGTGAATCTTGTTTTCTATACTTCCGTCACGTTTCACTCCATTTCGCCCATAGCTGTCGAGTTAGTATAATTTTTATAATTTTTTGTCCATTGTTTGAACCCAGATGGTACGAAACTTCTGTCGTACATTTTTATTGCCGCTAGTCACGGTCGGTGTCCAGTTTACGCCTGCGCGATGACAGCTTCGCGGCGTCGCATTTTTTTTCCGAGCAGTATAACTGATCTTAACTGTTGTAGATTAGTGGCAATTCCGCCACACGCAAGTTACCGTTAAACATCCAATATTTCGGTGACACTGATAGTTCATTCAGAAAATTAGCCGTAAAACTTTTTGCTGGGAGCGAAAATACTCAGCTTTTCAGTTTGTAATAGCCGTCAGCGGTATCTTGGAGAGTAACCTCGTAAAAGGTTACGACAGTCGTACGCTCTGGAAGTGGGTACGAGGACGGTAATGTCCATCCACACATCACGATTTACAGTCGACCTGGCTTGTAAAACGAGAACCTCTCGGTAGGATATGCGATCCCTGAAGCATCTACCGACTCAAAAATACAAGTGCGTTGTGGGGAGAAGGTAGGGGTGGGGTGGGGGGGGGGGGAGAGGCGTGCAGAGGATGGAAGGGATGAGAGGTGCTCGGTGCAGTGGGGACTGTGCGCTGGAGAGGAATGGGACGAAATCTATTTTGACAGGCGCAGCGCGCACGTGGTCTGAGGGAGGCACAGGTCGGCTCGCCAGGAATATCCCAAGTGCCCACCAGGAATGCGCCTGCCTTTCCCAGGCTGCAGCCCACCATTTCCGCCTGACGCACCTACCTCCACTACTACACACGTAAAAGCCACATACGGCACTGCAGCGTATACTACCAATTACCCCATTGTGTCGCCTGCATTTATGCAGTATCGCTGTGAGTGGTTCATTGATCTCTCCCTCCTCCCCCCCCCTCCCACCCATATATATCTCTCTCTCTCTCTCCATCTACAGCTACATTCCGCAAACCACCGTGAAGTGCATGGCGGTGGATACGTCTCTTGTGCCACTTATCAGGGCAGTCTCCCATTCCAGTCACCTGCGAATCGCGTCAAGAATGATTCCTTAAATTCCTCTATGCGTGCTGTAATTATCCTATTCTTGTCTTCGCGGGTGCTTTGGGAGCGATACATAGGGATTTTAATATATTCCTATATTCATCACTTAAAGTTGGTTCTAGAGTGTTGAGTGCTATTAACAAGGGATTTCAAATTGATTCCGCATTTCAAGACTTCCAAACGGCTTTTGACACTGTACCACATAAGCGGCTTGTAATCAAATCGCGTGCTTATGGAGTGTCGACTCAGTTATGCGCCTGGATTCATGATTTCCTGTCAGAGGGGTCACAGTTCGTAGTAACTGACGGAATGTCATCGAGTACAACAGAACTGATTTCTGGCGTTCCCCAAGGTAGTGCTATAAGTCCTCTGCTGTTCCTTATAGATATAAACGATTTAGAAGACAATCTGAACAGCCGTCTTAGGTTGTTTGCAGACGATGCTGTCGTTTATCGTCTAGTAAACTCATCAGAACATCAAAACAAAGTGCAAAAACATTTAGAAAAGATATCTGAATGGCAATTGATCCTAAATAATGAAAAGTGTGAGGTAATCCACATGAGTGCTAAAAGGAATCCGTTAAACTTAGGTTACACGTCAAATCAGTCAAATCTAAGGCCGTAAATTCAGCTAAATGCCTAGGAATTGCAATTTCGAACAATTTAAATTGGGACGGAGGAGGAGGAGGAGATTAGTGTTTAACGTCCCGTCGACAACGAGGTCATTAGAGACGGAGCGCAAGCTCGGGTGAGGGAAGGATGGGGAAGGAAATCGGCCGTGCCCTTTCAAAGGAACCATCCCGGCATTTGCCTGAAGCGATTTAGGGAAATCACGGAAAACCTAAATCAGGATAGCCGGAGACGGGATTGAACCGTCGTCCTCCCGAATGCGAGTCCAGTGTGCTAACCACTGCGCCACCTCGCTCGGTAAATTGAGACGAACATGTAGAAAATGTTGTGGGGAAGGCGAGCCGAAGACTGAGTTTTATTGGCAGAACACTTAGAAAATGTAATAGATCTCCTAAAGAGACTACCTACACTATGCTTCTCCGTCCTATTTTGGAGTACTGCTGCGCTGTCGGGGATCCTTACCAGATAGGACTGACTGAGTACATCAAGAAAGTTCAAAGAAGAGCAGCACGTTTTGTACTATCGCGAAGTAGGGGAGAGTGTCACTGACATGATGCAGGATTTGGGGTGGCAGCATTAAAACAAAGGCGTTTTTCGTTGCGGCGGAATCTTCTCACGAAAGTTCAATTACCAACTTTCTCCTCCGAATGCGAAAATATTTTGTTGATGCTGATCTACATAGGGAGAATCGATCATTTTCTCCGCGCGCTGTTCGAGATTGGATTAATAGAGAATTATTGTGAAGGTTGTTCGACGATCCCTCTGCCAGGCAGTTAAGTTTGATTTGCAGAGTACCCATGTAGTCGAGTTTCTGTATTTAAGCGTCTGCCAGTTAATTTCTTTCAGCAACTTCGTAGCATTCTCCCATGGGTCGAACAAACCTGTGAGCATTCGTGTTGCTCTTCTTTGTATCCGTTCAATATCGCCTCTTAGTAATATTGGTTGCTGATCCCACACACTTGAGCATTATTCTAGGATGGGTCGCACGAGTGTTTTGTATGTAGTCTCCTTTTAAACTGCTTGCATTTCTCGAGTATTCCACCAATGAATCCAAGTCTGCCAATTGCTTCACCTACGGCTGAGATCGTTCCATTTCATATCCCTACAAATTGTTACACCCAGCTACTTGTATGAGGTGGCCGATTCCAGCTGCGATTCACAGATATCGTAGTCATAGGATACTACGTTTTTTCGTATTGTGAAGTGTACAGTTTTACATTGCTGAACATGTGAAAAACGTTGCCAATGTTTGTACCACTTTGAAATCTTATCACGAACTGACAGAATATTTGCTTAGTTTCAGACAGTACTTCATTATTGATAGCTGCATCGTCTGCGAAAAGTCTGAGGTTGCTGTTATTACTGACTGCAAAGTCATTAATACACAACGTGAACGGCAAGTGTCCCAACATAATTCCCTGGGGCACACCCAAAGTTACATCTACAAAATGGCTCTGAGCACTATGGGACTCAACTTCTGAGGTCATTAGTCCCCTAGAACTTAGAACTAGTTAAACCTAACTAACCTAAAGACATTACAAACATCCATGCCCGAGGCAGGATTCGAACCTGCGACCGTAGCGGTCTTGCGGTGCCAGACTGCAGCGCCTTTAACCGCACGGCCACTTCGGCCGGCGCAGTTACATCTACATCTGTCAGTGACTCTCCATGTGTAAGCTTTTTCAATAAAACAAAAGTTATTGACATTCTACACCTTTTTCTTCATGCCTACATATTTACTTCTCAATATAGTCTCCTTGGCGTTGAACGCATCTTTCCAAAGACAGACCAGTTTGTTGATGCCGTCACTGTAGAATGTGGCGGAGCCACAACCTCGCCTCCACTTGCACCGCTTCACCACTATAAAAGTGAAGTCCTCCAAGGTGTTGTTTTGCATTTGGAACACATGAAAATGAATGGGGCCAAGTCGGAACTGTACAGAAGACAGAAGCGAACCCAAGCCGTCGGATTGTTGCAGCGGTCGCCTGTGGTCTGGCAACGTGCTGAGGGAGAGAGTGCTCCACGTGTGGACCAACTTTCTAATTGGAAAATCGATTGCAGCACGCTATTTCTAGCGCACCAACATAGTTACATTACCCACCACCAAATTACATGCTACTGTTCGGTGCCCTCTAACGGCAGAGAGCAGCAAGTATGTAGACATGAAAAATAAAGATGTAGAACGTTATTAACGTTTGTTTTATTGAAGAAGAGTTTGCACACAAATAATTCGGAGGCATTACTTTTCATCACACCCTCGTAGATTATTCTACATCTGACAATGACTCTCCATCCAAGATAACATGCTGCGTCTTCCCTATGGAAAAATCCTGAACCCAGTCACAAATTTGTTTTGATAATCCATAGGATCGTACTTTTGATAATAACCATATGTGTGGTACTGAATCAAATGCAAAAGAATACTGCATATCTCTCTCTCTCTCTCTCTCTCTCTCTCTCTCTGTTCTAGTACCGTTGAAATAAGGATAAAGTGAAAACTTCCCCATTATGTCAGTGAAAGAAAGAACGAGTCTTTTTAGTTCATACAAGAACTCCATTTGCGATGTCGTCCCCTTTTAGCACCTAGCGAGATAGCGCAGTGGTTAGTACACTAGACACGCATTCGGGAGGACGACGGTTCAAACCCGTGTCCGTCCACCGTGATTTAGGTTTTCCGTGATTTCCCTAAATCGCTTCACGCAAATCCCGGGATGGTTCCTTTGAAAAGGCACGACCGCCGTCCTTCCCTAATCCGATGGGACCATTGGTTCCCTCCCCCGAATCGACCAACCAACCCATTTTAGTGCAACGTTTCGTCTATGAGTACATTGCATTCATGCAGTACGATTCACGAAGGTGTACTGAGACCCATAAAAAGCTGCTGTAAATTTTTCATTAGGCTCAAAATTTCGAGACGCTACAAATTGCGTCATATGTTTCAGGAAAGACATCTTAAAACCGTCAAAATCTGTAATACAGGATGATCCAAAGTTTGCGAGCAAATAGAAGAATCTGATAGAGGAGTCAAAATACAAAGATGAGCCAAAACATTATGACCATCTGTTTAACTTCGTGTTGTTCCACTATTCAAACACAATAAAACTGAAATTCTACAAGTCCTTACAGAAGTATGTGGCACCAGATGTCTACACTGACTGTCCTTGTTGATCCTGACGTTCCAAAGTTTCCACTGGCTCAGGATTTCTCCTTCCTATTCCAGAGTTGTGGTTAGACTCCCCTGTCCACCTCTACAACTTGTGTGCAGCTATTTGAATCGCCTTTTATTAATAATTTATATTATATCCGAGTGGTTGCGACCTTAAATAATTATATAAATACACATAAAACAGTAAACCTTTTTATTAAATATGACGTGCTCCAACTATTATTTATTGATATTTTTGCAAGATGATGATTTTACATGGGGCATTTCCTGAGGAGCGAATATTTTTCTTAATTTATGTCTAATTTTAAGCTTGATTTTCTGAAATATATGTTAAGGACATAAACTCAATGTTCAGATCTGGTACATGCAGAACAATCGTGATTAAAGCTGAAAGGCGTTGCACATCGCAGGGCTAGATAAACATGCTGTGTCTAGACAAGACAGTCTAGACACAAGGGAGGTAGCCGAAAGGGCACGCGTCAACTCAAGCCGTCTTGCGTTAAGTCTGAAACAGGATACGTGATGAAAGCTATAAAGAAAAGAACGGAGCTTCTCGTATACTTAACTTTAATTCTTTGTGGTACATTTCTCTTGATAATACAAGTGAGACTCTCTCCAGATATGGTTAATGGCGCCTTGCTAGGTCGTAGCCATGGACTTAGCTGAAGGCTATTCTAACGGTCTCTCGGCAAATGAGAGAAAGGCTTCGTACGTGTAGTCGCTAGCAATGTCGCCCGTACAACTGGGGCGAGTGCTAGTAAGTCTCTCGAGACCTGCCGTGTGGTGGCGCTCGGTCTGCCATCACACAGTGGCGACACGCGGGTCCGACATGTACTAATGGACCGCGGCCGATCTAAAGCTACCACCTAGCAAGTGTGGTGTCTGGCGGTGACACCACAAAACATATACGAAGTAACGTAACAATAGACGGCAGTGACCCACCTTTGTTTAATGATACAAGTAGGAGTAATTTTGCGGAAACAGAGACTACTACACTCTCGCTGCAAAAGAGACAGGAGAGAAATTGTTTGAGAAAACTAAACACGAACTAGTCCACCCGTAAGAAGGGGCGTGTGTGAAGCCTAGAATCATTTTGAGTCAGAACCTCAGAGATAGGAAGGGGGGTTGGGGCGGAGGGGGTTCGCGGGTCCCGTTGCCCATGGACATGGCCGATTGAACCCTCATGAAATCTGCGCACACTACTCAACGATGACACTTTTCCAGTGGCCTGTCCCCATCGCAATGTGTCTGGCGAATGATGCAACGACGAACGAAACACCATAGTCAGTTACTTCTGTTTTTGTCATTTTCCTCTGATTTATTGAGATCAGAAAATCATAGGAATCTCGGGTCTGACGTAAAGTCAGTGAAAGAATCAGTCTTTGGTGGATCCATCTGGAGCTGAAAATGAAGATTGGTTTGGGGTATAAAGGGACCAAACTACAGGGTCATTAGTCTGAAAATGAAGACAACACAAAAAGCAATAATACTAAATCCTGTATTTAAATATGACATATGACTTTACATATCACCGTATCAATATGTGACAGCCGCAAAGACCCATAAATGAAATATCTATATAAGCACTTCCGGTACTGAAAAACAATTAAGACTACTGAAAGTGAACGAGGCACCAGGCTCTGACGGAAGTCATTGAATACGTTGCTGAATTATTTTCTTTTCTAGCTTATATTTATCGAGAATCTCCTGTGCAGTTGGTAGTAACGTGCCAATGGGAAAGAGCGCAGATCACTCTAGTTCACAAAAACGGTAGAAGTAAGGAGGCACAGAATCACAGACCAATGTCTCAGGCGTCTGCCTATTGCAGGATCCTAGAGTGTATCACATACTCTGTCCACAGGCCCTGGAGAGGCCCATAGATACCGTCTGACCGCCATGGCATCTTCTGCCAATGGCGTCAGTGGATGCGGTATGAAAGAGCGTGTGGTCAGTACATCGCTCTCCCGGCTGTTGTCAGTTTTCGTGACCGGGAGCCGCTACTGATCGGTAAAATGGAAATGCAGTGTGGCTAGGGCCTCCCGTCGGGTAGACCGTTCGCCTGGTGCAAGTCTTTCAAGTTGACGCCACTTCGGCGACTTGCGTGTCGATGGGGATAAAATGATGATGATAAGGACAACACAACACCCAGTCCCTTGAGCGGAGAAAATCTCCGACCCAACCGGGAATCGGACCCGGCCCATTAGGTATGACATTCCGTCACCCTGACCACTCTTTTTCTGTTTTTTTTTAATTACTTTTTTTATTTTTTGGGGGGATAGTGGACCGGTGGGGGCTCGTGGGGGAGGGGGGGGGGGGGCAAAGTGGGCAGGGGTCGAAAACCGAGGCCTGGCCACACCGAGCCTAGGAATCAACAGAAGTGGAAGGCGTTGTTGTTATTTATTTATTTGCATTGTGTTTTTGTAATATTCACTATTATCATGAAATTATGTGGAACCCGTCGGCGGCAGAGAAAAAAATATATAAATTCTGGGTAAAGAAAAAGAAAAGAAAAAGGAAAAGCAAAAAGAAATAAAATCCGCGCAATCTGCGACGCGCTCTCCCATCCGCGGAGGTCAGAAGTAGAATAGATCGTAGGCGGCTTAAACTCAGACACCGCCGGGGGAGGAGGGGTAGGTGCCCTCTGAGCCAGGCACCCCCCAACTTAGTGGAGGTCTAACAAAGACCCCTCGAAGATAGTTAGCAAATAATGTTCGGTAACGTGGCGTGTTTTCGAGAGCTGCAAGGGCTGTTAGTAAATAGGTCCAGAAGTCGAGGCGGGATTTAGGTCCCTCATGAAAGAGATAAGCGACCGCCCACCCTTTGACCCACGTAATAGCATGAAATTTGGCGGCGGGAAAATGTTTGTCCTCCGGGTATAGAAACATTCGAGGTTCGATTGTGTCTGGTGGCACCCGGAGATAGCAGGCAATGATTTGCTGCACGAAGCGCCATACATCTTACGAAGAGGCGCATGTCAGACGGTGTTCGTCAGTGTCCAGTTGCTGGCAAAAGAGACAAAGAGGGGATTCTGACAAGCCAATGTTGTGCAGTCGCTGCTTCGTGGCAAATTTCCTGTTGACTATGTGATACCACAGTGCCCGGACGTTAGTAGGGAGGAAGGGCTGCTGGACGGTAGTCCACACTATGGGCCGCTGGATGGTCTCCATCACATTCTGGGGAACACAGCGCAGCAGCAGACTGTAAAAATCCTTAGTCCTGGGTGGGCGCGTATCTGGGAGACTGCTAAGTATCTAACTGTAGTCGACGAAAAAGGTCGAAATATGAGACAAATGAGGCACGATATGGCCGACAGACACCGGTGGTGAGGTGGAAGCAGGGAGGAGGACCTCAAGCAAGCTGCGTGTTAGAGATGTACCCTGGCCAGTCCACTGTTTTCTCATGGTACTCATGTACGAGGCTGCAGCTCGCATACGGGCATTGACGAGCCCGACGCCACCATCCCGTGGGGGCAGGGTAAGTGTCTCATAACGGACTTTAAACATGGAACCAGCCGTGAGATAATAACCAAAAGCCGCCTGAAGGTTGCGCCCAATTGCAGTTGGCAGAGGGAGAACTTGCGCGATGTGCACCAAATTTGATGCCACATAAAGATTAAGAAACTCAACCCGTTGAAGTGTGCCCTGGCGGCGCAAGAGGTTCTGGCGGACGTCGTTGCGGATGACGTGTACCAGGCGACGGAAATTCGTTGCCGCTGTGTGTGTGACCGTGGAGGTAAAGGTAATGCCCAGGTACCGGAAAGTCCGCACAAGCGGCAGGGGTGCCACTTCACCCTTCTGAAGGCCTCGTCCAATGTGCATTGCAGAAGATTTGGCGACATTCGTGGCACTGCCAGCGGCAGCCCCATAACGGGTGATCAATTCGAGGACTGCTCGAATCTCAGAGCCGGAGCGAATGAGGAGGAGGAGGTCATCAGCATATGCCCGACAGCGAAAAGTGTGTTGTCGTAGGGTGAGGCCAGAGAGCTTGGTCGTCAAGCCCCCAACGAGGGGCTCAAGGGCAATGGAATACAGGAGGGTAGAGAGGGGGCACCCTTGCCGTATGGAACGGCAGATAGGTTCCGGCCCTGCTAAACGTCCATTGACTTGGACACGTGAACGGGCACTGTTGTAAAGACGCCGGATGACATCGAGAAACGGAGGGGGAATGCCCGTTCGGGCTGCCATAGAAAACAGGAAACGGTGGCGCACTTTATCGAAGGCGCTGTCGAAGTCTATAGCGGCGACCGCTGCACGAAGTCTGCAGGCCGCCGCCAACGCAATTAAGTTGCGGCATTCCCCTGTTTCAATCTATATGTTAACCTGTCCCCCAGGCGTCGTTTGCTCTGGCGAGAGGATATGAGGGACTATTGTTCGGAGCCGCATTGCCAGTAAGCGCGCGAAAATCTTGTAATCGGCATTGAGTAGGGTGAGCGGTCTGTAACTCGTGACCATCGAACCACGGGCTGGTTTGTGGACCGGTATGATGATGCCCTCAGCAAAGGCGGGTGGGATTGCTTGCTCACATGTCATCAGTTCTTAATACGTAGTCGCCCACCGCGCTGCCATGAGGTCCCGAAAAGTACGGTAGAACTCAATCGGTAAGCCGTCAATGCCGGGCGATCTGTTGACAGCACCCTGGGCGATTGCATTGTCGACTTCGCCTCGCGTGACCGCCACTGTCAAAGCATCCGGCTCCGTGTGGGGCAGGGTGCGCGCGACGTAATGTGAAATGGAGTCGTCTGCTGCAGTTTCAGCATCTTCTTCACTATAAGTACGACGGTAGTGCTCGACGAATGCGTGGACGATGTCATTCTGAGTGGTCACCTGCGTGCCATGAGGCGCGGTCAGAGTGCTGATGAACTGCCGACGACGCCGTCGTTCGTCGGACACTATATGATGCATGGATGCAATTTCCAAACCCGCGTGATCGTGGCGTCGCGTACGTATCACCACCCCTTGCAATTTCCGTCGTGCCAGCGCAATTATCATCGCCTTGGTTCTTTGCCGTTCCAACTGGTGGTCTGGGATTGGCGGTTGAGCGTCCAGATCTCGGAGAATCGCATAATAGAAGTCAACGGTGTTGCGACGCCAGTCGGCCATGTCCTTCCCGTATCTCATCAGTGTCCTCCGGATCGCCGGCTTGGCGCAGTCCAACCACAATGTCAGTGTCGAGTGGTAGCGGGGAAGGCGTCGTTCGCAGGCTGTCCACGTCTCAGTGACTTGTTGGCGACATGCCAGGTCATGCAGGTGAGAAGTATTGAGTTTCCATGGCGCACGGCTGCGCCATACTGATTGCGGCGGAAGGAGGACCGTACAGATGGAAGCGCAATGGTCGGAAAAGGCCAGCGGCCAGCGTTCGGCGCCCCGTATCGCAGATCTAAGAGTTTGTGAGACATATATCCTGTCTAGTCGGCTTGCGGAATGACTTGTAAGAAAGGTATGGCCAGAAAGATCGCCGTGTTGTACTTCCCAGGTATCGTGAAGCAGGAGGTCTCGCACCACTATACGTAGCTCCTGGCATGTAGTATAGTGGGGAATCTGATCTTTAGGATGCAGAACGCAGTTAAAATCACCTCCTAGTAGGCAATGGTCATAACGCCCTAAAAACAGGGGAGCGATTTCCTCGGAATAAAACTGGGCTCTTTCATGCCGTCGGTCGGCGGCGGAGGGAGCGTAGATATTAATGATGCGTGTCCCCATGGCAGTGAGTGCCATGCCCCGAGCTGATGGAAGGAAGGCGACGTCGGTCACAGAAATCCCGTGGCGGACGTAGATGGCCACTCCGCGGCCCGTAGGATCACTTGCGGAGGCGTGGGCGGTATAGCTCAAGAAATGCTCAAATGTGTGTGAAATCTTATAGGACTTAACTGCTAAGGTTATTAGTCCCTAAGCTTACACACTACTTAACCTAAATTATCCTAGGGACAAACACACACACCCATGCCCGAGGGAGGACTCGAACCTCCGCCGGGACCAGCCGCACAGTCCATGGCTGCAGCGTCCTAGACCGCTCTGCTAATCCCGCGCGGCGGGCGGTATAGCCATTGATATCCGGGAGACTGGCCAAAACCACTCAGCTGCCAGGGGCGGACGCTACTGATCGGTCAAGAAACCTCTCAGTTGACGTCACCAGGCTGGGTGCACGCGTTCCAGTCCTCCCAGCAGGGAAAAATCTCTGACGATACCGGGAAACGAACCCGGGTACTCCGTACCGCTGTCAGCCGCACAGACCACTCGGCAACGGGGGCGGCCTCGCTTCTGTAGTGCTTAGTGAAATACTGAAAATGGTGAATGCGCACCTCAATTCTATATCTTGTAAGTTATGATGTTGTCAAAATTGTGACAGTTTGTTGCTATTATAGTTCTTAAATCATTTGCAACAGACATGCAGATTTCAATATTTCGGGCGAATGCTTTTAAAATCATGTATTTCTCTGAACTGTAGTTTCTTTGAAGTTGCGCTAAAGCAATGAATTGAGCATTGATTTAAAATTTTAAACAAATTATTATTATTCTCTCGAACATTTCATATATTTTATTGTTATATTTATTAAGATCGTAGACCCATATGGCTTGTTAAAGAAGGTAGTGGCTCCAACTTATATGAGAGGAGCCAGTAGTAAAATGTGACCCCCCCCCCCCCCCCCCATAAATGACTCGCGATCAGCGTCTGATGCAGACCCTTTCCAACACATTAAAAGAAACTCCAAGGTATTACAGTAAATTCATTTTTTGTGCAAGTATGACAAATTAATTTTTGTTTAAATATTTAATTTAATCTCAGTTTAATAAATCTCAATCCTGTGCAAGTTTCTTCCTTTCCGAGTAACCGTTGCATCCATTGGAACCTGCTTGTTCAGTCACCGCTTCCTCTCCCTCTATAATCCCTACTTTTAGCCCCCCCCTCCCCCTTTCATAACCAAACTGATGATTCCTTCAAGCCTCAGGAAGTATTCTCTCAACTGGTCCCTTCTTTTAGTCAAATTTTGCCACAAATCTCTTTTCTCCCCAATTCTGTTCGGTACCTCCTCATTAGTTACTCGATCTACCCACTAATCTTGAACATTCTGCCGTAGCACCACATTTCAAAGGCTTCTACTCTCTTGTCGTCTGAGCTGCTTATCGTCTACATTTCACTTCCGCGTAAGGCTACACTCCATACAAATACCGGCAGAAAAGACTACCTAAAGCTTAAATTTATATTAGATGTCAACAAATTCCTCTTTTTCAGAAATGCTTATAGTCCTATAGCCAGTCTGCGTTTTATATCGTCTCTACTTCGGCCATCATCAGGTATTTTACTGCCCACATAGTAAAATTCCTCTACTACTTTTAGTGTCTCATTTGCTAATCTAATTCCTTCGACATCGTCTGATTTAATTCAACTGCATTCCATTGCCCTTGTTTTACTGTTGTTCACGTTCATCTTATAATCTCTGTTCAAGAAACTATCCATTCCATTCAACTGCTTCTCCAAGATCTATTCTGTGTCTGACACCGACAACCCGGGACGTTTTTTCTTCTCCCTGATCTTTAATTCCCTTTCTAAATTTCAGAAATTTTTTCAGACAACTGTCAACAGTGTCGATATACTTGGAGAAATGCTGTGCTGTCTTATAATACATTTATTCACGATCAGTTTCCATCAGGACCATCTGCAGAGTGGAAAAGTATCTATTGTAACAACTTCACGTGACATACATGCTATTTAACCAGGAAAATATACGCTATTGCTGACTTGAAAACGTATTACCGAGTTAAGTATCAATTTATTAAGTTTTCAAGTCAGCGATGGCGTATACTTTCAAATGGTTCAAATGGCTCTGAGCACTATGGGACTTAACATCTATGGTCATCAGTCCCCTAGAACTTAGAACTACTTAAACGTAACGAACCTAAGGACAGCACACAACACCCAGCCATCACGAGGCAGAGAAAATCCCTGACCCCGCCGGGAATCGAACCCGGGAACGCAGAGTGAAAATATGAATGATATTTTCACTCAGGACGCTACCGCACGACCACGAGATGCGAGCGGCGTATACTTTCCTGGCTGAATAACATGTACGCCATGTGACGTTGCTACAGTAGGTATTTTCCATTGTGAAGATGATCCATGATCGAAACCGGTAGTGAATAAATGTATTGTAAGACAGCACTGTCTGGTGAATACATTTATTGTAAGATTGCACAGTGTGTATCATGCGTTTCTCCAAGTTTTTAAATTTCACCTTGGTTTCCTTTACTGCCTGCTCAACGTACACATTGAACTACATTAGCGATAGGCTGTCTGTCTCACACTCTTTTCTCTCACTGCTTCTCTTTCACATCCTCCTTTTATAACCGCTGTCTAGTTTCTCTACAAGTTGTAAATAACATTTCTCTCCATGTATTTTATCTCTGAATGATATTTTCACTCTGCAGCGGAGTGTGCGCTGATATGAAACTTCCTGGCATATTAAAACTGTGTGCCGGACCGAGACTCGAACTCGGGCCCTTTGCCTTTCGCGGGCAAGTGCTCTACCATCTGAGCTACCCAAGCACGACTCACGCCCCGTCCTCACAGCTTCACTTCTGCCAGTACCTCGCCTCCTACCTTCCAAACTTATTTTATTCCTGTTAACTTCAGCGTTTCAAATAATATATTCCAGTTTCTCTCTCTCTCTCTCTCTCTCTCTCTCACACACACACACACACACACACACATACACACACAAAATAAATGAAAAATATCAAATCACACACACAACACAAACAAAAGACGAAAGATAAACACACAGCGACAGTTTGCAACACTTCACACGGTAAACACATACATGTTGATCACAAAATGTAAAGTGCAAGTGATATAGGTGGTGTGTTGTAACAAATGTAGGTGAAAGAACGCCTAAAATCGTCCAGCTGGAGCATGGAGACTAATAAATTCATCTCCAGGACCACACATGGGCTAACAGCGCCAGCAATCGTAACACCGAACGATAATTTCACCTCACGAAATTTGTGCTATAGAAGTTGATTCCAGGCTAAAAAGCAAGAGACAAACACGGCAAAATGTAACATAGTAACATGTTGTAACTACCACATAATACATTTATTATATCTAGAAAAAGAAACGTGTATTAGAGGCCACTGAAGACTCTTCACAAATAAAATAAACGAAACGCGTATGGCAATAAACAAACAGCCTTTCATTTAGTTGCGTTGACGGAACATACCCCCAAGGATTTTGAAGCATATAAGGAACGACGGAAAATAGGGAAAAAATAATGATTGTCAAACGCTTTCTCTAAATCTACAAACGCTATAAACGTAAGTTTGGCTTTCTTTAACCTATCTTCTAAGATAAGTCGTAAGTTCAGTATTGCCCAGTACGTCCCACATTTCTCCAGAACCCAAACTGAATTTCCTCAAGGTCGTCTTCTGCCATTTATTTCATTCTTCTGGAAATTATTCGTGTCAGTATTATACAACCATTACGGTTTGATTAAAAATATAACGAAAACAGCCTATACCGCATAAAATAATTTTATTTTAAAAGAGGTGACCTATTTAGATCAATGTTTGATCATTACAACACTGTTTACTGACTACTGGAGATGGCATGGAGCACGAACTGCTTTACGATGGCGTGAGGAGCAGTTCGTGGTGCTGCCCCTGCTCAGGAACCTTATGTTATCTTGGCCTTTTCACAAATACTCCTCCTTTGTAGTTGCACCTGCGGTCCAGCTGTTTGTATTGTTGAAGCACGCGAACAACCCCACCTCATCAAGGTCTATGGTCCGCTAAATTACTATTATAAAAAAACCATGAATAGGTACTAGTACAAAATATAAAATACTGATGTAATAAAATTGTAACGAAAAAACTATTAACAGCTACTTGTGAGAGCCGGCAGGAGTGGCCGAGCGGTTCTAGGCGCCACAGTCTGGAACCGCGCGACCGCTACGGCCGCAGGTTCGAATCCTGCCTCGGGCATGGATGTGTGTGATGTCCTTAGTTTAGTTAGGTTTAAGTAGTTCTAAGTTCTAGGGGACTGATGACCTCAGAAGTTAAGTCCCATAGTGCTCAGAGCCATTTGAACCATTTTTTTTTTTTTACTTGTGAGAGATTTGAGTTGATAGATACACCAAGTTAATGAATGTGTTCGTTATTCGAGGGACCTCATCTTCAGGAAGGTTAGTCTCTGAAATATTAATTTGGAAATTCCTGTACGCGTTTGTAATTCAAACGTAAAAACTTAGATTATAAAAAAAACGTACGAAGACACCACTTGTATCACTTAACTGCCTCTGAAATACTCACTTTCCTTAACTCAAAACCAGTAGATACGTCAGGATTTGATGATTGGAATCGTGTGTAACAGGCGTACAATATGCACAAGCCTGAGAAGGGACTTCAAAAGGGCCGTGTGTTCCGAATTCAACTATGTAGTTCATGTGGCTAAACAGGCTTTGCATTAGTTTCACCAATTTCGCTATAGATCCACACACTTTTCGGTCCAGAAACGGATTTCCTTTTCCGTGTTCAGTAGGAGGCAATAGTGCCTTGAATCACGCACGGGTTTGTTACGCTAATTCCCTCCTTAAACTCGTGTTCATTTCAAGGCGCGCGTCCTCCAATCGTGCACAGGTTTGAAACGCAAACTGTTCCTCCAAACACATAATTAAGGCGATGCTTGGAACATAACCACGAAGTTCGCGCGCTTTTTCACGCCGCTCACGTTTCGTCCGTCAGTCATTTTTGTTTTCCATTGTGCAGCGTTTGAGGTTTCTAACGTGTGGTGTCGGTTAATATGGAACTTTTAAGGGCACACTTGGTGGTATTGTGGACAATTTTGAAACTCTAAAATATGATAAGGCAACGATAATTACGAATGTAAAGGTCGATGCCCTTTATCTTGTGATAGTGACTGCGACGCACAGTGTGGTTATTTCATTGAAAAATTTTCAGAGTCAAATGAAACAAATTGAATTGTGATGAGGCGTTATTCGCAACAAGAAGAGAAAAACAAAGTCAAAAAGGAAGACGCGACTAGAAACTTTAATTGTTAAGCAAATACAGGAATCAAGGTTTTGAAAGTAACTCGAGTACCACAAAAAATTCAGCATTAATGAGACGAGAATTGAACGTCCTAACAGAGATTAACTATAATTCTTCCCATTGAGTCAGTGTCGCTCAAGCATTGAGGCTACTGCATTGTTCTAAAGACACTATAAAGCAAATTGAGTCATATTTTGAAGGTGGCATGACAGCTGTATCATGAAATGGTTATTGTTGAGGAATGTGAGAAAAACGCTTACATTACGTTGCATAATTCACACAAAAATCGACTTGGCCGTCAAGTTCGGTATCTATACGAACAACAGCGTCATCCAAACAGCGGGACGGAGAGATCAATGATGTTATCGATATTTTAAAGAAAAATCAGATTGAATTATCTAACATAAATGCATATATTTATATCGAAGAAGAACCAACTGTGTGCTTTATAAAGACACCTATTATGCAAAGAGTTTATGGCCGGTTTGGCTGATGAAATGGCGTTTGTAGATACAAGTGTTCCTGTGCTCAAATGCCTGGGTTATATTTATATTTGCTGCAACGAAAATTGGTGCTTCGCCTGTTGTTGTCAGTTTTTACTAGTCAGTCTCAATAAAATTACATATATGCTTTTCAGTCTGCAAAAGAATATTTAGTTGAGACTTGCCAGAAGGTTGTTCAGCCAAAAATAGTTGTGACAGATGACGTCAGAGCAGAATGGAATGCTTCACGAGCTGTACTTCCAAACGGTAGTTTACTTCTCTACATATTTCATCTTATTCGAGGCTCTTTGGCGTAGGTTGTGGGAAAGCGATCATGGCGGTATTAAAGACGATCTACCACCAGTTATGAGGAAATTCCGAACACTAATGTATGCCAATACAATGCAAGAAGCCGAAGTCAGTAGGTTATGTCTGAGTTATTACATGAAACGAAAGTGAAGAAAAATAAAGAAACTGAAAAAGCACGTAACACATTCGTGGGGACGGCGTAAGGTGTGGTGTTTAGCGTATCGCACCAATACCTTAACACGGTGGAATAACACAAATAATTACTGTGACTTCAGAATACGAATTTTTAAAGACATAGTACTGCAAAGTTTTTAATGTGTTCACGTTAGCGGATTTTAACGCGAAAATCTTTCAAGTATAGCACAAGAAAAGATTGATTCAGTTTGCCAATGGAAATCTTACTGTAGCATATGAAAAATTTTGCCACGCAAGTAGTAATATTGAAGATATTGTAAACGTGGATTATAACACTTACTTCTCAAAGACAAGACTAACCTGTACATTTTTTATTGTGAAATGGCAACGCGTGATTGTCCAAATAGAGCTAGAGATGGCTTCTGCAAACATCTCTGTGCTGTAGAAAAGAAAGACTGTACTTACACTCATAACTATATTTAAATGAGTCTGATCGTCAACAATTTGCGAAATACGCTCTGGGTGATCAATTTTCGGCATCATTCTCCGAAAATATTACGGGTGAATCGAATGGAAATAATGAAAGCAGCCAAACCGACTCTGTTATACCAGATGTAGTTCCAGGAACTTTTAAACATCCAATAAATCGAGCAGAAAGCAGCGTAAATATCACTAATGGAAACTTTTGAACTGCTGTTCAAAATATTAAAGCCCAGGGGCAGCGAATTACTGATGACTTGGAAAAGAACTCAAATGCTGAACATACAAAAGTTCTCGCCAAGTTTGGATCTGATTTGTCGAAGCTACAGGCTCCATCAAGTATTATATCACTTATTGTCACAAAAAAAACCTGCGAAGATTTCGCAGAATTAATGTACAACCTACATCGATCGATCGCCGCAAGGAAATGGGTCTTCCGAGAAGCAACGGAAATATTCGGTCAGGACGACCAGCTAAGTCTGAACTGAGGAAAAAAAAAAAGTGTTCACAAAATTGCATCAAATATTGATGATAGTAAACCTCCTACTGAGAAACACTGATTTTGTATAAATACAGTATTATATTTTTATATGTACTTATATATTGACTGCCTTATGTATTGTGTACATCTTTGAACATAGTTTTATTTCTGTCCTATATAATAACAACTTCTTCATTTGTATGGCAATATTGTCCGCAGCTGCTTTTGCAATTCGTGGCGGTATTTTCGTTCTATCGTTGCAACTGCAAGAAAATGGGTGTTTCTATTGTTTTCACCAGACGCGTTTCGCTTTATTGAGGTGAAGATCGTCAGTGGACCTTAATTAAAGATATTTATAATTTGATTTGTTTTTAAGATCAAAAAACAGTTCTTTAACAATATGCTGCGTTTTACTTACGGTGATTTCCGCGTGGTTTCTCACCTACATCGAGAAATGCCGTCTGCTAACACATCTTTGGAGTTTTTCTTCGTTAAACACTGACGCTTGTAGTCTAACGAAGAAAAACTCCAAAAATGTGCTAGCACGTGGCATTTCCCGATGTATGCGAGAAACCATGCGGAAATCACCGTAAGTAAAAAGCAGCACATTGCTAACGAACTGTTTTTTGATCTAAAAAACAAAGCAAATCATAAATATTTCTAATTACAGACCACTGATGATGCTTTACCTCAATAAAGAGAAACGCGTCTGGAGGAAAAAAACAAGCATTTTCTTGTATCTGTAACGACAGAACGAAAATACCCTCAGGAATAATAGAAAATACTTTCAGACATTGCGTTTTACTGCCCATTCATCAAACACAAAACATGTCCCGAAACAAACACCGATTTGTAGAACTCAGTCACTGCGCATGGTAATTATAAAGCAGTGCACGATTGGAGGACGTGTTCTTTGAATTGAACACGAGTTTAGAAAGGGAATTAGCATTACAAACCAGGGCATGTTTCAAGGCACCGCTGCGTCCTATTGTACACGGAAAAGGAAAGACGAGGTCCGGTATGTGTTTTCTGTTGATAGCAGTGACTAAAAATATTAAAAATTTATTTTATAATGGAAATGAAGAGGAAAAGAGTGAGCAAAATATTTGAAGTGTTGTTTCTTACAGCTATCATCTTTCAACAAATTACTAGAGAACGAAAGTAATCGACTATAGGAATAGTGCCGAGCGAGTTGCCTAGGTCACGTTACACACACACACACACACATATATATATATATATATAATATATTCGTCCACTATATTTCAAGTGAAGTGATATGTCAGTAATAATAATAATAATGAACACATGGGAAAACAGCCTACGAACAACTGGAGACATTTCCAAACGAAAATTAAACAGAAAGCAAGAGAACTGATCCTATTAAAGAAACAAATCCGAACATCAATGGTGGAATTCAAGTTGTGATAACGCAAAAGAAGAGAGACAACGATTTCCTTAAACTACAATTGTGACAAATCAGAAACCACACACCAGAAATTTTTCGAAGTCAGAAAACAAACAGCTAAAATACTTAGACAAACTAAAGGAAAATATCTTTTGTGAACAGCTAAACTCAACTGAAGAAGACTTTAGAAAACACAAAACACTACTTTTACAAGACGTTTGCAAATCAAATCAAAGGATACGCTCCACGAAACCTCTATTAGGAAACAAAAGGGAAAACTGACACTGAATAACACAGAAAATTATCAAGAATTAGCCAAATAATTCTCACAACTTCTAAATTGCTCACAACCAATTACGAGATTCACCAGATTACAACCAGAACACACGAATGAAACTTCACTACCGCCAACTCAAGAAGAAATTTATAGTCACACTAAAAAGATCAAAAATAATAAGTCATCGGGAGAAGATGGAATTGTAGCTGAATTACTGAAGAACCTTGGTCCAAATTCCTTAAAAGAGATCACTCAAATCATTCAAGAAGTTTTCCAGGCAGAAAATATTCCAGAGGATTGGAAAGGATTGGAAATGTGCACTAATTCATCCATTGCACAAAAAGGTAGAGAGATGCCGAGAGATGAGAGATCAGATGTCGGCTTCCCCCCGTCGGAGGTACGAGTCCTCCCTCGGGCATGGGTGTGTGTGTTGTCTTTAGCGTAAGCTAGTTTAAGTTAGATTAAGCAGTGTGTAAGCTCAGGGACCGATGACCTCTGCAGTTTGGTCCCATAAGACCTTACCACAAATTTTCGCAAAAAAATAAATAAATAAATAAATAAATAAATAAAAAATTTAAAAAATCAGATGTAAACAGCCACAGAGGCATTTTACTTTCGTCACTCATTTACAAACTTTTATCCGCGTGTCTTCTAAAGAGGGCACAAGAACAACTAGAACACAAAAAAATGGTTCAAATGGCTCTGAGCACTATGGGACTCAACTGCTGTGGTCATAAGTCCCCTAGAACTTAGAACTACTTAAACCTAACTAACCTAAGGACAGCACACAACACCCAGCCATCACGAGGCAGAGAAAATCCCTGACCCCGCCGGGAATCGAACCCGGGAACCCGGGCGTGGGAAGCGAGTACGCTACCGCACGACCACGAGATGCGGGCAACTAGAACACACAATTTCCGATTAACTAGTAGGCGTTCGACCTAATAGATTGTGCCCGGAACAGATCTTTAATCTTAAAACTATCTTAAAAATTAAAGCAATCAGGGTGAAACCAACAGTCTGCACATTCGTTGATTTTAAAAAAGCAGACGACTCTATAAATAGACAATCTCTCTGCAAAATTCTAGAACACCGCGGACTAGACACAAAAACTCTAAATCTGATCGAGGAAACACTGAGAGACACCAAATCAAAAATTAAATTCATAGATGAAATTTTGGAACCACAGTTAAAACACGAGTAAGACAAGGAGATAGGATCTCGCCACTATTATTCAACATAGGTTTAGACAAAGTAATGAAAGAATGGGCAATGGAAGTAAGAAAACAAAACTTTTAGAAGCCAATCGAACTAGGAAGAGGTCAAGGAAAATTGAACGTTCCATATTTAGCGTTTGCAGATGACTCAGCGATTCTAAGCCACAGTGAAGAAACAGTAGTAAAGCAAATCGAGGCCCTCAAAGAATGTGCAGAGAAGACTGGTCTGCAAATCTCCTTTGAGAAGACTGAATTCATGAGTTCAAAGTTAGATATTCCGAAACTTAAAACAAATTATGGTGGAGTCCACAGAGCCAAACACTTTAAGTGTCTCGGTGAAATTATTGAACCAACAGGACTTGGAAATAGAACAAAAAAACAGATTGCAGAAAACCAAGAAAGCATCAGGACTTGTTTCAAATTTGTATAACAAAAAATGCCTGTCAAAAGGCACTAAAATCAGAAAATACAACACAGTAATCCAACCGACAGTCACATATGTGAGTGAAACACTCTCACTGAATCGAAAACTAGATTTAAAAGAAATTAAGAAAGTAAAGAGAATGATTATTAGAAAAATTCTGGAACCACGACGCACAAGATAGATACAGACTGCAAACCATTGAGACAACAGAGAAAGTATCAAACATCGAAACTGACATCAGAAAAATACAAATGAAGTTCTATGTACACCTGGACTGATTACCAGGAAACAGATCAACTAAATGCCCATTGGACTATGTGACATCACTTAAAGCATCATTACCGTGGGTAACTGAGTTTAAGAAGGATTTGACGAAAGCAAAACTTGACGTGCCAAACACATCTACCACTAAGTTGTGAGGTGGCAGTGTTAAGTGGACGTGCGACCGTAGCGAGTCAACATTGTTGTGTCGCAAATCGCAATGGAACAGCATCTCTACATCTAGTGCTCGAGACATTCTCTAGAATGTTTTGAAGAAGAGGAAAGTGTTTGGAAAATTTTTCCGCACACCTTGATTCCCGAGCAAAAACAACGACGTGGACGCCTGTCGTGACTTGACTGAAATGTAAAACGCGGACAATTCTTTGGTGGAAAAAATCATCACCGGTGACAAGACTTGGTGTTATCAACACGAACCTACCTACAACCACGAAGTGCGGAAAGTCACGCGAAGAACCAACGCTTTAGTGTCATAACCTACATCATTCAAGTCAATGTGACCCGCGAGTTGTAAAACATCTCAACGAAGGACTTTTCTGACAGTTTCACATGGTTATACGAAGATTCTATGCGTTGTATGCAAGTGTGGAAACGGGTTTGGGGTGGGAAGGGGAGGGGGGGGGGGGGAAGGAACTACAACACCTAAGGCATTAAAACCATCAGATTAACGTTTTTATAAACCCAGATCGAAAATCTACATAAAAAGGCGTGGATGATACAATCAGTATTAGAAACATCTGTTCATTCCTACAGTAAAGTAGTTTAGAACGCTACATTTACAGATTAGTGCACTATCTTCAGTTGTTTCTTCCACCACAAGGAACAACATATCATTAAAGTACCAGACAGTGTGATTGTAAGCATAACCGTCAAAGGATTCTGATTTTCCCAAGTCTTTGAAATATTTCATTTCACTCAGAAATAGAAATGTGCTGTCACTGTGTCTCGCAACGAGACCTCACTGTAATAGGATTTTTGTAATTTTGCTATATTTATAGTATGTGAAGTTCAGAACTCAAATATCAATCCCACAAAGCAGTTTGCATCTCTAAAACATTCTTGAGAAAATCGATCTTGAAGTTTTCCGAGTAAAGTAAAGACAATTTTGTGACAGGCACCTTGGCTGTGTGGTAGAGTGGTTGGCCTGGATTCGATTTTCGGCAGATGCAAATTATTAAACAAAGCTGCAAATTCTGCGTACATTTCCACAAAGCATAAAATATATAAAGGGATAAAATTCGGTAGCGCTAGAGACTGGTAATGGCTGGTTCGGGTCCCGTTTTGATTATTTTTTCAGTTCAGTTCGTTTATCTACGTCATTTGAATGTAAACTTCATGAAACATATGCTAACTAACACATGAACACATGTCTAACTGTCGTTTTTATGAGAAATCCACGTCTTCTTATTTATAATTGCATATCACACACAAAAATCCAGTTTTCATTAAAAATATAAATTCTTCATTACCACTCTTTTATAAAAGATGGTTAATGAAGTTCGTTTAAATTTAAAATAATTAAAAATTAATTTTTTCATATTTGTGTATTTTACTCTTCACATGTCCCTTTATTTAAAAATTTAACACAGCCGCTAGTCGAACCCACGTCAACCAAAAGGGAGACAAGCATTCTATCGCATAACCACATCGCCTGCCGAAAAGCTGACCTTACATTACGGTATTACTTTACGCTCGAAAAACTTCAATGTCAGCTTTCCCGAGACTTTTTTAGAGTTTCACCAAAACTGCTTTGTGAGATCGATATATGAGTTCTGAACTTCAAATGCCATAAATATAAAAAAATTACGAATTCTGATTGTCGTGAGGTCTCCTTGTTAGTCTGTACCGTTCCATAACAGATTTCTAAATAAAAAGGCTGCTGATTTTGTTTTATGCTATTGCTATTAGTAACATACTCAGCATTTTATACTTCACCATGGACCACGTAATAACCAACGAATGCGAAACATGATGGCGACTGTGTGACGTACATACGTGCCGTCACTTTTGATGTATCGGGCGCTTTCGGCTGATCTTCTTCGTTCATTTAGGGAAATTGTGGATTAGTTCAAGTTTTATCGTCATGCACACAATCGTAAACACAGCAACATGTTTCTTCATAAGACCCTTACGACGTGATCTGAAAAGTATGACGAAGGTGCTTTGTTCCCGTTGTACACAGCACGTAATATAATATCTTCGACATAACAACATTCGGAATTAGGTAGCGCCCGCTAAAACTTTCAGGCAATAAAGCTGTTCGAGAATAGTGTACCGTTACGAAACATGGACAAAGAATAAAAGAAAAAAGAAGCACACTGATCCCACAAAAACAATCGTTCGCATCTCACTGCATGGTCGGTGACAGATATGTTGCGCACTCCTGTTTCGAGAGGAAATGTTTTCTTTTTCTAAAAAAAAGTTCAGAAAGGACGGAGTAACGAAGATCATAACGTAGATAGAAAGAATAATCGATTCTAATAAACATAAAATATCTTTAAGAAACCAGAAGTGATTAGAATTTCGAAACAATTACAAGCAGAAATGGCGTTTGTACAGTACTTTGATCTTTGCCGCCGGCAGAATTATGACAAATTTTCACCAAAAAGCAATGAATGAAAACCGCTAACAGTTACGTTTTAGTTGTGTTTAGGTTATTATTACCTATTCGAGCCAATATTGCTCATCTTCAAATGGAAATACTATCTTAGAATATTAAGTACGGTTCTATTATAAAACACGAATAAAATTGACGTTGTGCATATTATAAAACGACATATAAACAATGATGTTACACATACTGTATAGCAATAGAAAGAAATTAGTTAAGTACAACAAATAAATCGAAAAGCTAACCTGGCTGTGTGCCAGCAATAGGATTGGTTCTTGTGTTGGTTCTATAAAAAAATCTCACCTCAGAAATGCGTTATTGTCGCTGTATGTGATCTAACCTCTATCTGGTCGTTATAGTCTGAGCACTTTTCACATCACACGACACTTAACACTCACAGACCACGCAATCCATGCAAGTAAAGCTTGCAAATATTTAAACTCGACTGTTCTAATGAAACACGACAAAGAGCGGCAAGCGCGGAAGATAGGCTACTTGCACTGATAAAACGAAATTCCAGTGGTAGCATGCCAAATAAGCACTCTGTCAAATGAGGTGGTAAACTATAAATGTTTATCTGGCAAGACAGTGCACTGAATAATTTTCAAACACAATGTCACCTGATTCTCTGTACATAGTATTCAGGGATTGAAAGCCCTCTGCCTTAACTCATGCGTACCTTATCAGTCATTATTGTACGATTGAATAATAAATGATTTTTTTCATTATTACTTCCTACCGCCTCGTTACACAGTTTATGAGTTTTTGTACTAGAATACAGAAAAAAAAATTATCACTTGTGAAAGGGCGATAACAGGTGAAAATCAGAGGCGGGCGTCGTTTCGAATCGTTGATGGAATTTACCTCTTTTTATTTTCTCACTTTTCAAATTCCCCATTTTCATTTTATTTCACATTAAAAATTTATTTAATTCATGCGACTATAAATTTGAGATTCTATGTGTATTAGGATGCAAACAGATATCGATATACCAGCAATCTCCCCGTAGCAAAACTGCGTGGAGTAATGGTTAAAGGAAAAGAGTAACTAAATTCATTATAACAGAACAGATGAGAGATTGTGTCTGTTTTCGAAAACAATAATAAATTAACACCATGTTCGATATTCGAGAATAGGTTTAGCCGATACTACTTACAAAGTGTAACCTTAATTAACCACTTTCTTCGAGGATACTTATGTAAGCAGCAATTGTAACGAAGTTTTCAGAAGCAAAATTCTTTAAGTATATTAACTCATTTCTAACCGTCTCGAAGGAGACAAGATACCACACTTTTCTTTACGCTTTTACATCCGAATAATCTTTCCTCCACCAAATGTTTACTTTATTTCTGGAGCTCGTGTGAGGGATGGGAATGAACGGCTTAGTGAGATAATAGCGCATTTTCCATATTCTCATCTAGCTGTGCTTTCGGATGTAAGATATCTTCCTAAAAATGGACCTTACATACACTGATCAGTCAGAGTACTATGACCAGCCAAGAAATTTCGTGCAGGTACAACTTTGACACGGTAAGCAGCAGTAGTCTGTTTCTACAAGTCCTTGATGCGTGATTGGAGACAGATGGTACAGAATGAAACACGATGATCGCGCAGTTACTGTAACTAACAAGTAGAACCTGGAAGGCTTTATGAACTGCGTGCTGCCATTCAGTGATGTACCAGATGTGTTCGATAGAGGTGAGAGCCGTCTCATTTTTGATTTCACATCAACTGAAATTAATCAGCTTGCTCCTCAAGCAGATCCAGACTTTTGCCAAGGATATTTGTGCTCTGGGAAAATGTCTTGTTTCTACAAGCCAACAGCGTGGCAGTTACATGGTAGTACATGTAGGGCAAGTCATCCACTTTACGCTTTAGCACACACAAACAGCCCAACACTCACAGACACAAGGCTACATACTATTTATTGACTGGAACAGTGCTGTCCCAGGAGAAAGAAAATTATTCCAATCCTCGGGTTCTAACGAAAGTTTCTGGATGGTTTTCCTTGGTTGTAAGACAAGTGCCATAACTGACTCCCAAATACTCCAAATTGGTAATCCCCGCGCAGCAAGCCCAGTCCGCTGGGACCTAGCTGGTATTGTCTGGGCGCTGCACTGAATTGAGACCTCAAACACATTGAAAATTTATAAAAGAATGTCTGTATATCCGATAAAAAACATTGTGAGGAGATGTTAGTGGACAGTAGTAATATAGTGACTGCCAGCCCGGTTAGCCGAGAGGTCTAACGCACGGCTTTCCAGAATGGGAAGGAGCGGGTCCCCGGCACGAATCCACCCGGCGGACTTGTGTCGAGGTCCGGTAAGCCAGCCACTCTGTGGATGGTTTTTAGGCGGTTTTCCATCTGCCTCGGCGAATGCGGGCTGGTTCCCCTTATTCCGCCTCAGCTACACTATGTCGCCGGCCGGAGTGGCCGAGCGGTTCTAGGCGCTACAGTCTGGAACGGCGCGACCGCTACGGTCGCTGGTTCGAATCCTGACTCGGGCATGGATGTGTGTGATGTCCTTAGGTTAGTTAGGTTTAAGTAATTCTAAGTTCTAGGGAACTGATGACCTCAGATGTTAAGTCCCATAGCGCTCAGAGCCATTTGAACTCTATGTCGGCGATTGCTGCGCAAACAAGTTCTCCACGTACGCGTAGACCACCATTACTCTACCACGCAAACATAGGAGTTACACTCGTCCGGTGTGAGACGTTCCCTGGGGGGTCCACCGGGGGCCGAACTGCACAATAATCCTGGTTTTGGTGTGGGGCGGCGGAGGGGTGAAGTGGACTGCGGTAGTCGTCGTGGGGATGTGGACCACTGCGGCTGCGGCGGGGACGGAGCCTCTCCGTCGTTTCTAGGTCCCCGGCTGACAGACAATACAATATAGTGACTTCAGTAAAATCACAGTATCCCCTGAGACCCAAGCTGTTGTCTCCCCAATCATGACTGTCGAACTCAACTCAAATTTAGTTCTATTTTCAGTGCACTGCTGACCTATTTATCATTAATTTTGTGTGTATCGCATTTTGTAATACGTATACATACGATTTTAATTACTTCCTCTATTCTAACTCAAGACTCGTGAAAAATGGAATTACATTTCCCAGGAGATATACGAGTCTCAACTTTATCTTCGGTAAGGAGAGAAGCTGAAGCAATGAATTGAAATTTGTGCCACCGGTGGAACCTGAACCTAGGTTTTCTGCTTAGTTGTCAGATGTGCTAGTCACTACACTACCGCAGCATTGCTATCACTCCTGCACAGACTACCCTAGTCCAACACCCTCCCTAACACAAATTTCAGTTCACACCTTTAGCTCATTTTCCCGTTCACGTCTTCATCAGCCCATTTCCCCTAAAGGGAAAATGGGCTGAAGGTGTGAACTGAAATTTTTGTTCCGGAGGGCATTGGAGTAGGATAGTCTGTGCAGGTGTAGTAGTCACAACGCTGTGGTGGTGTAGCGGTTCGCACGTCTACCAAGAATGCAGGTTTCAGGTACCAGCGTAGGAACAAATTTTAATTCATTGCTTCAGCTTTTATCGTTATCGAAAAGTCATCATACAAAAAATTCCAAAACTTCACTGCTTTAATTTACTTTGGTAACAGTCAAACTGGATGGTATTATCGGCTCCACCGAGCCTAAATGGAAAGGTAATCTATCTTTGCGCATGGTGGTGCCCTTTCCTTAGTGAAATGCATATGGGCATTAGTGTACGAGTTGAGTGCAGGTGACTGTAAAGAGCGTGTGTTGAGTTTATGTTGACGACGATCATGATGATGACAGCGAGGGAGTCAGCCGACGTCGAAACACAGCCTTGTCCTCTCGAGCAGCTCCGAGGCGGTCGCCGAGCTCAACGTCCGACAAACGGATTACCAACAAGAAAGACATATTCCTTCGCTCCACGAGACACTACGGCCGGCTGTGGAATTTAACTAGGTCACTGTCGCTACATGTGGTGACCATGAATTGTATGCCACCACCTCTCCTTCACTTGATGGCCAAAAATTGGTGATTAACATTTCCACTACAATCCGTCAAGTGTCTGCTAGTTCAGACTTTCAATATTTATGTCGTACCAATCCTCGAGTCATGCATACCTGTGACTAGGTTCGCTTCTCTTCTTTGTGTACGCTTAGTGTCCGTTGGTAGTCTAACCTGATACCGAAACCAAATATTGACGCAGTATTCCTATAAGCCGCGCGGTCAGAGGCGTCTCGTCGCGGTCCGCGCGGTGCCCTCCATCGGAGGTTCGAGTCCTCCCTCGGGCACGGGTGTGTGTGTTGGCCTTAGCGTAAGTTAGTTTAAATTAGATTGAGTAGTGCGTAAGCTTAGGAACCGACGACTTCAGCAGTTTGGTCCCATAATACCTTACCACAAATTTCCAAATATTCCGATAAAGACTGTACGAGCGTTCTGTAAAGATTTTTGTATCCGAACATGTTTCCCAGCATCGTCCAACGGATCTGACCCACTCATTTGCATTGAGTAACACAGAATGGGTCGATTGCTGTATTTCCTTAAGTGCACAACAGTAGAACTTACGTACGTTCAGAACTGACTGGCAAGCTTGGTACTAGGTTGATAATTTGTTGAGGTTCGACAGGATATTATTACTATTTCTAACGAATTACGTCACATCGTAGGCTAATGAATCATCTATGACTATTCCGAGACGACAACTAACATCGGCATATAACATTATAAGCTCACCGGGCAATACGTTAGTCACTCCCTTAAAAGAACACGCCGGTCGTTTTGCAGTGCTGTAGATGATGTAGAACTGCTAATATGCTGACACTATATCGTGGCAGTTTTAGGTGGGGGACTGGTTTGAATTATGGTTGCGTAAGAAACCAGCAGATGTCGGAACTGAACTACCACTACCAACCGCAGCAAACAATTGCGCTATAGCTACTACCTAATGCTTTGTGTAATCCAGTTTGCATTGTGTTGTGAATTGCTCGGTTCTTTCCTATTCTGAAATGAGTGAAGAGCCTAGTCTTGGCGCATAAAAGGATTCGAATGCGGCTCTCACCCCATCAAAAGGAATCAGCGATCCCGATTACCATTATGTCAGTTCCGCTTTCGTGGATGCACAGATAGCGGACGTAGGATGGCAGTCCTTTCAGAGGGAGGCGGGGCTCATTTCCCCGCACCGCTCTTCTCCCTTCGGGTAGCCTAACAAGGAGAAGACACCTACTCGTCATCGCCGAATTCGTCCAGATTCGTGGTACATGAAGACAAAGTGCCCCAAGTGAGAACTTCAGATGGCCACTCAATTGTCCTAGTGGACATGGAAATGAGCGTTTGGCGTCATTGGCCGGGAGGCCCCTAGCGAGGCAGGTCCGGCCGACTTGGTGCAGGTCTTATTACATTCGACGCCACATTGGGCGATGAAATGATGATGAAGACAACACATTACCCAGTCCCTGAGCGGAGAAAATCCCCGACCCAGCCCGGAATCGAACCCGGGCCTGTAGGACGGCAATCCGTCACGCCGACCACTCAGCTAGCGGTGCTTAGCTCAGTGGAGCCGGCACGGTAGCCCAGCGTGTTCGGTAAGAGGGTTAGTTACCTTCTGTAATAAAAAAAAACCTGAGTGAACGGACCAACAAAGAACCTGAACGGGTGTCACCGGACGTCCGCCCCTAACAAATTTAACAAACGATATAGAACAAAAAAAAAAAAGTGGTAAGAGAACAGAGCCGTATCGAAAGTGTCGCGGGTTCGACTCCATCCCGCGGCAACTACTTTTGTGCTCCTTGGCAAATACACGACGAACTGTTCCAAGATGAAGACGGATTGCCAGTGTGCAGTATCAAAGTAATTCCCACCAAATGTATGCCATTAGTACAGCCCTGCGATGTATATTTTTATCGTCAGGTAAAAAACCTAATTTAAAAAATGTCAAAACTGCACTTACCTCATCGAGATGTGAAGAAATAACTTCCCGAGAAGCTTGCATCGAACTATATTCCATTATAAATCACCGTCTATCCTCGCACGTATTCAGCGACATGCTGCGTTACGCGTGGTTCTCTGATGGACTGTGCGATGAAAGAAGCTGTTTTCAGAATGTGAGTCAAGTTTGTTTTTCTATGGAGACATTAAAAATACCATGCTACTGCAAAAAGGCGGCATTTATAACGTGCGCAAGATGCTGTCAAAATTATTGCTTCCCCTGTTTCTTTGATGAATATCACCCCGGTACATGTAATTGATCAACTGCAAAAGAATGGAAGCATCGATTTACAAACACGACATTCACGTGTACGCTTTGACTACAATTCCTTTTTAAATGTTTGCAGTCCCGCATTTCATCCTATGCCTATACTTTTTGTGCTTATATAAATTAATGAAATAACCTGTATGATGTTGCGGTTAATTGTGATGTCAGTAGTGTACGCATTGCCAAGGAGCACAAAAATATTTGCCAGCGGGCGGTTTCGAACCTGCGACCCTTTCCATGCGAAGCCCATTTCTTACCGCCTTTTTTTAATCTCATTTTTCTCGATATTGTTTGTTGGATTTGTTCGGTGCGGACGTCCCATGACACCCATTCAGGTCCATCAATGATACATACACTCAGTTTTTTTTTATTGCAACAAACACGCTGAGCTACAGTGCCGTCACCTCTGAGCCAAACACCGCTTCCTAAACACAGATTCACATGGACAATTCATAAGGTGCATATGGTGATAGATCTGTATCAAAATTCCCTTGATGTCCTAAACGCTTGGCCATCTGGAGTTTCCACTTGGGACACTTTCATGTCTCACCACGACCTACATGTACCATAAATTTGGACGAATTCGACGATGGCGAGTAGGCGTCCTCTCCTTGTAAGTTATTGTTTGTTTCCGGTCGCGGCCGACTGCTACGATATACTAACTAACTTCTCCCGAACAGGCCTCGGAAGGCTCAACGGTACTGACCGGCCGCCGTGTCATCCTCAGCTCAGAGGCGTCACTGGATGCGGATACGGAGGGGCAAGTGGTCAGCATACCGCTCTCCCGGCCGTATGTCGGTTTCCGAGACCGGACCCGCGACTTCTCAACCGAGTAGCTCCTCAGTTTTCCTCACAAGGGCCGAGTGCACCCCGCGTGCCAACAGCGCTCGGCAGACTGGATGGTCACCCATCCAAGTGCTAGCCCAGTCCGGCAGCGCTTAATTTCTGTGATCTGACGGGAACCGGCGGTGCCACTGCGGCAAGGCCGTTGTCGCTGCAACATACAAAACCCCAGGTGCTCCGACTGCTGAAGTAAGCCGTGAGCATGAGGTAGTGTACACGTTCCAGTAGGTTTAATGGAATCGGCGCAGTAACGTGGATTGACATGGAGACGTGACACAGTGGCAGACAAGTGGTGTAGTATTTGGACGCCCACGACCACAGCGTGAATGAAGTAGCCAGATTTTTTTATACAACAACGTGTACTGTCCACTGTGCCTCCAAGGAATGGTGCGCCATTCGCAGCCATGTAAAACGGCGTAAGAACAGCGTCCAAACTCGCAGGTAGCAGATACGAGTTTCACGCCTTGTCAATGACAATAGGTTTCAGACCCACCAGGAATTGCTGTGAGTGAATTCAGGTCCATCTCAAACAATTTCAGAGCGAACACTGTGAAAGAAAACTCCACACAATGGACATTTGGAGTCGGGTACGACACAAAAGGCAATGTCTCACAGTGCCACGTAAAACTGGGCGTGTTTAATGGGCCAAAACGACACAGAAACTGGAAAATAGCTGGCTAGAGATGTAAAGTATGGTCGTGTATCACGGATTTTCCTCTTTTCAAAAGATTCAAGGCGTAGAGTGTACCGACAGCCCATCGAGGCGTTTAACTTGCAGTGTGTGGATAGCGTACTTCGGGCCGAAGGTGTTTCTGTGATGTTTTGGAGGTGTTTTTAGTACCATGACATGCGCCCACTTATTCAGGTTACCATGTACACGTGAATCAGGATATTTTTTCAATATTGGCTCTGAGCACTATGGGACTCAACTGCTGAGGTCATTAGTCCCCTAGAACTTAGAACTAGTTAAACCTAACTAACCTAAGGACATCACAAACATCCATGCCCGAGGCAGGATTCGAACCCGCGACCGTAGCGGTCTTGCAGTTCCAGACTGCAGCGCCTTTAACCGCACGGCCACTTCGGCCGGCTTTCCAATATTCTCTGTGACTAAGTGTTGACCTTCCTTCTACATCCTCATGAAGATTATGCCGCGATCACTCCTGTGTTCCAAGAGCCATGTTCACAGGACTACACGCATACTTTCCTGGTTTGACGAACCCTCAAACACCTTATCGCACCTTGATTGGCCCGCTAAATCGGCCTACCTTTATCCCCGCAATTTAGAAGCTCTACAGGATCTAACATCAATAAGTGGCTTCATCTGGTTAGGATATACCAGGAGAAATTTGTGAACTCTCTTCCTCGCCGAACTGAGGCCATTTTCAAGGTTAGAGAGGTCGTTATTTGGTATCAGCGTGATGTCTTCTGTAGGTGACTACTGTCTTATCCGGTGTGTTTATACAACATTAACAGTAGAAAACATCTCGCATTTCGCTGGAATACAGCACAAATTATTTCTGGAGTATTCTGCGTCCACAGTATTATACAAGATGAGTCAGAGAAGATGTTACAAACCACCAAAGATGATGGAAGAAGGTAAACGTATCACTCTGAGGTAAGGGACCCTGGTGCAGAAACGACCGAGTCGAAAATGATAAGCGAAAATCGTTCCCATACCTCTGACAGTGGAATAAATGTACCGGTACTGTTGTCGCTAAGATTGTAGGTTAGGCAACTTTCAGAGATGGACGTACAGACGAAAACAGCTAAAAAAATCTCTAGTAAACATTGGCTCCCAAATGCACACCGGTACCTTGACAGCTATGAACACTTGATCAGTAGAAGATGAACTAGTGCTCATACCTCTTAAGGTATGCGTTTTAGATCCCATTTTAGTAGACATTTCTTATTGTTTTGGTGCATACTACTATCTCTGAAAGTTGCT
This sequence comes from Schistocerca nitens, assembly GCF_023898315.1. Classification (NCBI taxonomy): domain Eukaryota; kingdom Metazoa; phylum Arthropoda; class Insecta; order Orthoptera; family Acrididae; genus Schistocerca; species Schistocerca nitens. The sequence continues at coordinate 76,384,387 of NC_064616.1, read as the reverse complement.
TCCCTACAATCTTAACAACAACAACAGTGCCGGTACCTGTATTCCACTATCAGAGTGTCAGAACGATTTTAACTCATAACTTTCGACTAGGGCGTTTCCGGACCAGGGTTTCTTACCTCATATTGATAAATTTACCCTTGTTCATCATCCTTAAAAGTTCGTAACATCACCACGGAGTCATGTCCTGCCTCTCAAGTAGTCCACAATTCGTTTACCAATTTGCTCCACAACCAGACAATCCGAGTGCTTCACCGTGTTTTAGGTGCAGGATACGGTTAAGAAGACTGGAGCAGAAAATCGGTTTGATGCGCTCTATAAACGAGGACTGGTCGTCCTGGACAACTGGATGCGTATCAAATACCGGAGCCGGTATAATTTCTCTGAAGCGACGCGCCTGCCGGTCTTCAGACGTGTAACGACACTAATGGCACGGTAATTAGCCATACTCCACTTCAGAGAAACTCGGAGGAACAAGTTCGGCACAGAGTTCCACTCTTCTGAATCTTGTAAAGGGAACTCGGCCGACCGTACTCTCAGTGTGACTAAAGTATTACCGTACTTAACACTCCAAAAAATAGAGAGGTAGAATTATGCAAGATGCAAATAGACAATTTTAACTGATTGTACGACCGAGGTTTCGGGGAACTTAGGTCGTACAATAATAATAAAGTTTTGTGAAACAATGCCAAAAGGTATTTCGTATGAAACGTCGTATACTGTGTTGCAGTTTATCATCGTGAATATTAAAAGATCAAAAGACCGTGTAAGAAGCTAGACAGTATCATGCACCGTAGGCACCGGCAGAAATTTATCATAGTGGGAGAGGGGTGAAGACTAAAATTGCCATTTGCTTACATAAGAGAGTTGTTGAATTAGGAGACAGGCCATGCCATAAGAACTGAGAAAACATATCCACCACGATCGCTACTCGCTTTTCAATTTATAGACAGACTACATCTCCCCTGCGTTTCCTGTACGGTGCTCTTATGTAAGTAGACTAAATAACTTCACTGAGCTTGCCTTTATATAGTGGGGTTCTTTTTAGCTTATTAAGTGAATACTTATTTTCAGTTGTTATGTGAGCTTTTATGTAAAATTCGTTCCTATAAATAATGAACGAGAAGTGCTTAATTGGTAGGTGTGTTGGTGGGAAAGGGATTGGATTGGTATATGTGGTACATTGTTCATTTCTGTCTCTGGCAGAGTGTTGTAAAGGCATGTAACCGTGTTGTAGTCCCTTGTTGGTGAATTATTGAATGACCAGAAAGTTACTACAGTTCCCTAATTATTAGTTAGTTACTGGTAGACAGAATAAATCACGAATTTCTGGTACTTGTATACTGGGTTGCATCACACATTCACAGTGTCTCTTCCAACGTGGGTCTCGATAAGTCTGATGAAATATGACTGATAATGTTTAAATATAGGGCATCTGTTGCAAGGCATTGCTTGATTTGTATTGAAAAATATCAAATTCTAGAACTCCTAGGTGGCCTACTTGCGTCACAGAAGCAACATTTCAAACCTAAGGCTACTGACTAGCGTTGGTGCCTCTTGATCACGAGGTCCCGGGTTCGATTCCCGGCCAGGTCGGGGATTTTCTCCGCCTGGGGACAGGGTGTTTGTGCTGTCCTCCTCATTTCATCCTCGTTTGGGAAAGTGGCGATACTGGACAGTGAAAAGACTGGGACTTTGTACGGGCGCTGAATTCAACGCAGCTGAGCGCTCCACAAACCAAATACCATCATCATCATTATCATCATAAAACCTCAGGGCCTCTTCAGACGTTGAGAGAGCTTAGACTGGGGTAATGCATTTGATACCTTCAAGGTGCGAAAAGTGTTACAGCCATTGATAGTGGAAACATTGAAATCGACATTGTCCAATACATACTTCAGCATGTTACACTTGGGACACCCTCTTCAGCCTGGTAGACAGTTGACAGCTCCAGCTGCTGAGCTTCTTTTTTTTCATAGTAGCTCATTTACAACTGCAAATAAATACTCACATATATATATATATATATATATATATATATATATATATATATATATATATATATATAAGGCTCACCGGCCAGTTGACCATCTTCTTCTGTGCGGATGCACAAACAGTGCTGGAACTCTTACGGGAATCGGCAACACGCCGCGAGTAATGAGTATAACGGGCAGGAGCACTATGAATATAGTGCGGGACAATACGTTGGGAATGTGGGTCTCACGGGAGGTGTGCCAGATGGATAGAGCGTATGCCATGCAAGCAGGAGATCCCGGGTTCAAGTCCCGGTCGGGGATCACATTTTCATCTGTCTCCGTTGACTTATATCAACACCTGTATGCAGCTAGGGGTATTCATTTCATTGTAATTTCATTCTAACGAGCTGCGTGGTCACCGAGGTTATCTGTTCTTTTGGACATGTCCGAAAGAACAGATACCATCTTCATATATATATATATATATATATATATATATATATATATATATATATATATATATATATATATGTATCGTCGGTGAAGAAACAATACCGCGTAAGTAGCAAAATAAGAATTTTACACGAGAGACAAAAAACTGTCTAAAATGCCTAATATATTTCACAGCGGCGCTAAATTTGCATCGTAGCACTACAAGGAAATATTGAATCAAATAAAAATGTGAAACAGAAAAAATACGCGTTAGAAAGCTTAATTACGGCACATACGCGGAATTGTCTCGGTATTTATGCCATGATCTGCTACTTACGCGGTATTTGTTTGTCAGTCTCCCGGCACAACTTGACACATTTACGTTGATATTTGGTGCTAAGAAAGCTAGTAAGAACACGTTTTGGAGCATTAATCATTTTTATTGAAAGATTTCATTGAAACATTTTAAATAAATATACTGTTTACATAGTTGCGATAATGTCTGCACATTTCTTCAAGAAAAATCTTAACGTCACTCAAAGCAGCAACAGGGAATTACACTGCACTGATACTCGTCACACAGTTACCTCCGCGATAATTTTCGTTCTTAAGGAATGTTGTCATAATAACTATGACAATCTTTAGGAAAAACAGATTTAAGTTGTTGTAAATGATCCCATTTGGATTTCTTGATTTTCCGTCTTTCCTTGTATAGTTTCGGGAAGCAAACATCTCCAAGAATTTTCCTCGGACGCCTTGCTTATTCTTGCCACACCTCGTTGAAAGAGCACTTGTAGTAAATAATACCATTTTGGCGGTACTGTAGCGCCCTCAGATGGGTAACTGTAGGCTCATTTTTTACAGCTCTTCCAAGCCTAATTGAGTCGTATAGCCACAAACTTTTCTCTGCGTAGTTGATGAAAAAGCAGTAATCTAGGTGATGGACTTCGTATGGCTGTGGCTTTTTTCTCGCTTCTTTAGATATCATAGCGTATTGGCTAGGAAGTGTAACTTCACGTCCTTTAAGCTTGCACTCTATGGAACTGTGAACTGAGTCGCATTCCATCTGAGTATGGCCTTTCTCCAAAAACTTTTGTGTAATCAATACTACAGTATCAATTGCTAATCTTAAAAGAGCATCTGATAATATCACATTTCTGTTCTGATATGTGCACCCGTCAGAGTACAGAATGACTTGAACGGGATTTTCCTTAATCGTTCTGGATAGGGTGTCCACGATGCATGAGGCAAAACATGATGCAACTAAATCACCTTGCGTTTCATCGAACCAGTTACATACTGCATCACGACTTTCTAAATTATACATTGCAAAGTTATGAACAGCTAACTTTGTTTTATAATAAACTGCACTTGCACTTAAAAATGGAGCTACTTTCACGGCCTGTAAGTCCACGGTGTACACTGAGCAGAGCTTCTGCTGAGCTTCTTTCTTGTCAGCATCTTTGTGCATCCTTGCCTGCTCTTTCCGTCCTGTGTATTGCTTCCACACGTCTTCACTCAAGTTACCAAGCCTGTAACTACAACACAAGTCGCACTGGTCTTTCTTGGGGGAAAATAAGCTAATATTACCATCATCTAAAATCAAGTTAAAGGTAGCCCGACTTAATGGTGAAACCTTCTTCGCATGACATTTTTCCACACAGAGTCCATACAGCTGTTGTTTGGATTGTAGAATAAGCTCAAGGTACAACTTCGAGGATTTCCTGCAGTAATGCGACGGAAGTTTCGGAAGAGAGTCCAGGAATTCTTTCATGAAGGTGCTCTCATCTTTCTTCTTCGTCTGTTTGATTCGAGGTCGCGACGATTCTGTGTCAGGACTCATCCCATGTTTGGAATTACCCAGCAAATGTCGGACTGTCCATTCTTTAATCCCAAGAATATTGAGAAACATCTTTTTGCATACTTTGTTTCCCCAGCTCATTTTTCAAATGATAAATGAGCGTGCCTTTTCTCCTGGATTCGCCAATGTTCTTCCCTGGACGTTTGGTTGGAATTATGTCTACAAAGTTGATAACGTAAACCTTTCTCTGATCCCATGACATCGTTTCCCAAAATGTGTTAAATACTGCCTGCCTATCATCAGCAGAAAACTGATGACACTTCCTTTGAACGGATTTCTGGCACATCTTCGAAGTACATGTTGGACCTAATTTTCGTGCCTTTCTTGGAGTATCATGAGTGATTTTACCAATTCGACTTCTTTTGTATCCAATATACGCCTGCCCACGCATTCTCAGAATTTTATTGGCCTTTTTCCTCCAATCTGCAGGATGTGGTTTAGACTTCCGTTTCCTGTCACTGCTTACGTCACCATAAAATTTTTGGCCTTCACTGTCAGCGTCATTATTGCTCCTGTGATCTTCCGATAATTTATCCAGAGTGTTTGGCAAATAAAAAAAAAATGGTTCAAATGGCTCTGAGCACTATGGGACTTAACTGCTGTGGTCATCAGTCCCCTAGAACTTAGAACTACTTAAACCTAACTAACCTAAGGACAGCACACACATCCATGCCCGAGGCAGGATTCGAACCTGCGACCGGAGCGGTCACGCGGTTCCAGACTGAAGCGCCTAGACCGCACGGCCACAACGGCCGGCGGCAAACAATAAGCACCATTGCATAGCAATGAGTGTGAAGTACTGTCGTCTCTAGTGGAAACAATGAATGTGGTTTCATTTTGAGCATTGTTGGATATAGACACTGAAGTTTCTAGATGGAAAAATATTTATATATTAAACTATTAACAATAATCCCAAGAAAATTTACCTGCGTCATTAGATGTTGCACGAATAGTAACCGAGAACCCCATATACGAAATTAATTCTTCTTCGGTAAATGTAGCCGGCGGGTGTGGCCGTGCGATTCTAGGCGCTTCAGTCTGGAACCGCGTGACCGCTACGGTCGCAGGTTCGAATCCTGCCTCGGGCATGGATGTGTGTGATGTCCTTAGGTTAGTTAGGTTTAAGTAGTTCTAAGTTCTAGGGGACTGATGACCTCAGATGTTAAGTCCCATAGTGCTCAGAGCCATTTGAACCATTTTTTTTCGGTAAATGTAACTTCAGCGATACGACTTTTCTCGCCTGTTGTTTGTTCTGCATTTACAGGAGATCCTACAAGAAAGTGGACAGTCTAGAAATGAAGAAAGCACAGAACGAGTGCAGTGGGGGCGTTCTGATTTATATCACAATAAGACACTTGCGGTGCTACTAACATTCAAAGGTGAATAATAAAACAATTTACTTACTGCTATCAGTCACTCTCAGGAACGATTCTCCGCTTTCATAAGCTGATTTCAGCTGAGAAACAATTTCTTCTTCAGTAAAAAGATCATCTATATCGCTGTCCATTATCACGAATGAAGCTACAAGCATGGAACCACTTTCGAGCACTGTTAAATACGTAATAAGGCAGTAACAATGTGCTGTGGCTGTGCGCGCTTTTGTATTTACGCGGTATTGTTTACAGTATCCATAGATTGTAGATACGTGGTATTTAATTCTCTACAGTTCCGCGGTATTGCCATCTATTTATTTGCTGTGTCACATACGCCGTATTGTTTTAGATAATTTTTTATGGTAAATAATTAAAAATTCGTCATAATGACGTTAAGAGCAGATGTGTGTACGGTCAACGACATCATCTGCCTGAAAAACGAAAAATCGCCAATTTGTCAATTACGCGGTATTGTTCCTTCATCGACGATATATACACTCCTGGAAATGGAAAAAAGAACACATTGACACCGGTGTGTCAGACCCACCATACTTGCTCCGGACACTGCGAGAGGGCTGTACAAGCAATGATCACACGCACGGCACAGCGGACACACCAGGAACCGCGGTGTTGGCCGTCGAATGGCGCTAGCTGCGCAGCATTTGTGCACCGCCGCCGTCAGTGTCAGCCAGTTTGCCGTGGCATACGGAGCTCCATCGCAGTCTTTAACACTGGTAGCATGCCGCGACAGCGTGGACGTGAACCGTATGTGCAGTTGACGGACTTTGAGCGAGGGCGTATAGTGGGCATGCGGGAGGCCGGGTGGACGTACCGCCGAATTGCTCAACACGTGGGGCGTGAGGTCTCCACAGTACATCGATGTTGTCGCCAGTGGTCGGCGGAAGGTGCACGTGCCCGTCGACCTGGGACCGGACCGCAGCGACGCACGGATGCACGCCAAGACCGTAGAATCCTACGCAGTGCCGTAGGGGACCGCACCGCCACTTCCCAGCAAATTAGGGACACTGTTGCTCCTGGGGTATCGGCGAGGACCATTCGCAACCGTCTCCATGAAGCTGGGCTACGGTCCCGCACACCGTTAGGCCGTCTTCCGCTCACGCACCAACATCGTGCAGCCCGCCTCCAGTGGTGTCGCGACAGGCGTGAATGGAGGGACGAATGGAGACGTGTCGTCTTCAGCGATGAGAGTCGCTTCTGCCTTGGTGCCAATGATGGTCGTATGCGTGTTTGGCGCCGTGCAGGTGAGCGCCACAATCAGGACTGCATACGACCGAGGCACACAGGGCCAACACCCGGCATCATGGTGTGGGGAGCGATCTCCTACACTGGCCGTACACCACTGGTGATCGTCGAGGGGACACTGAATAGTGCACGGTACATCCAAACCGTCATCGAACCCATCGTTCTACCATTCCTAGACCGGCAAGGGAACTTGCTGTTCCAACAGGACAATGCACGTCCGCATGTATCCCGTGCCACCCAACGTGCTCTAGAAGGTGTAAGTCAACTACCCTGGCCAGCAAGATCTCCGGATCTGTCCCCCATTGAGCATATTTGGGACTGGATGAAGCGTCGTCTCACGCGGTCTGCACGTCCAGCACGAACGCTGGTCCAACTGAGGCGCCAGGTGGAAATGGCATGGCAAGCCGTTCCACAGGACTACATCCAGCATCTCTACGATCGTCTCCATGGGAGAATAGCAGCCTGCATTGCTGCGAAAGGTGGATATACACTGTACTAGTGCCGACATTGTGCATGCTCTGTTGCCTGTGTCTATGTGCCTGTGGTTCTGTCAGTGTGATCATGTGATGTATCTGACCCCAGGAATGTGTCAATAAAGTTTCCCCTTCCTGGGACAATGAATTCACGGTGTTCTTATTTCAATTTCCAGGAGTGTAGTTAAGGCTCACCGGCCAGTTGACCATATTCTGTGCGGATGCACAAACAGTGCCCGTACTCTTACAGGAATCGGCAACAAGCCGCGAATAATGAGTATAATTGGCAGGGGCACTATGAATATAGTGCGGGACAATAAGTGGGTCTCACGGGAGGCGTGCCCCGCAGTCTGTGTCCTCGGTGGCTCAGCTACCGGCACGGTAACTCAGCGTGTTCGGTCACAGGGTTTAGCTACCCTCTGTAATAAAAAATCTGCCGGCCGCGGTGGCCGTGCGGTTCTAGGCGCTTCAGTCCGGAACCGCGCGACTGCTACGGTTGCAGGTTCGAATCCTGCCTCGGGCATGGATGTTAGGTTTAAGTAGTTCTAAGTTCTAGGAGACTGATGACCTCAGATGTTACCCATAGTGCTCAAAGCCATTTGAACCATTTTTTGAATAAAAATCTGAGTGAACGGATCAACGTACAACATGAACGAGTGTCATCGGACGGCCGCCACGAACAAATTCAACGAACAACATTGAACAAAATGAGATTAAAAAAAAGACTGATAGAGCGTCTGCCATGTAAGCAGGAGATCTCGGGTTCGAGTCCCGGTCGGGGCACACATTTTCAACTGTCCCCGTTGACTTGTATCAACGCCTGTATGCATCTAGGGGTATTCTTTTCATTGTAATTTCAAATACTCACTTAACAAACAGAAAATAGCTCCACTATATAAACACGAGTTCAGCGAAGTTGTTTTGTCTAGTGACATTGGTGTACAGAGTAGGAAATGCTGAGGAGATGTAACCTATCTGTGAACTGAAAAGCGAGCAGCACTCGTGATAGGGGAAGTTGCCTTTCCCAGAACAATGCTACACCTGCCGTACGAGACCACTGAGAACTATTTTCCCTCTAGCATTGTAGAACAGTGTGCAGAAATTGTGTAGATTCTGTCTACCTGCATTTCTTGCGGTACTATTAGTACTAACTCAGACCTGTATTCCATATAGTTTTAATGCCCTTATTGTAAAATAAAACACCGCAGGGCATGTCTGCACACTGCATCTCCAGTGATTCAGAAGGCGAGCTGCAGAAGGGTCGTTATAACTTTGTGGAACGCTCTGTAGCTGCTTTTTGTGACGTAGCGCGGTAGAGAGAATGGGAAACTGCAAACCTATGAAGGAGAGAAGCGCAAGACCACGATCAGGTGCCCTATTTTTCCTCACGCTTCTGACCTCAAACCCCAGTTTCCCATCCTGTTACATCCCCAGAACACAATTCATACCTTAATACGGTTCTACTACATTTATATATGGCACAGACATTTAATACTTGTTCCTAAACCACGTTATTTAACAATGCACATTAATTTAATATAATTAAAAACTGTTTTTAATAATTTGCGATTTTTCGATTCCATGTAACTATGAAATTATTGCTCTTAGAAAAAAAATGAGTAGGAGCTTTTTTGTAGAAAATTTGATGTAGTTCAATTTTGTACTGGAAAATATTTTCGCTAGATCCCGCAGTTTTCGATATATTCCAGAAAAACACAAAAGAGTTACCTTTAAACCCCCCTCCCTCCCAATTCCACCCTCACACCCGATCGCTCGGGATTTTTAGTATGTTACTGATTACTCTCACTCCGATGACTGTAGAAATATTTGCGACTCCATGATTTTTCCCCTAATTTTCCTTTGTTGACTGAACTAGTTAGTAACGACAGCAACGTTTATCCCAAAGTATTTCAGGGAGAACTTCTAAAAATTGGAAGTAAAGAAATGTTTTTCATTACAGAATGTTTGAAGCAATTTGTCAGTCTTTATACCACAATGAAATCTTATCGAAATCTGTTAGGATATTCGTGCAGCTTATGGGACCGTCTAGAAATTCCCTTCACATGATTTACGGAAACCGCAAAATACCTAGATGGCAGCACAGAGATTTGAAGGACGGTATACACTAATTAGATTATACTAACTGCTGTATCACCTCAATTTCTTCTCATCCTCACACAAATTTCGCCAATTCGATTTGGACCTGCGAGAAATCAATTTGTGATGCTGTAGAATACTCCATGAACCCCACACACTGCCCGACATCCACATCACATCTCAGCTGTGTTTTAACAAGCTATGATTTCCACTTGCTCGCGTTTGAAGATGGATATCGTACATGGAAGAGCGCGTACCATACATACAGAGCAATGTACATGTGATACAGCGTGACGCATATACTGAGAGCACTAGGAATTGTCGTCTCATGGTGATTTAATGACTGCTTCCGGCGGCTGATGAGTACTGTAAACCACAGTGTCGATATCTACAAACCTCTTTAAATGCGTGTAGGTCAGAGGTGGAACTATCCAATGTGTGTAGCCTACGACTATTTCTTTCCTTTTGCATGCATCAAATGCAAACCCCCCCGCCCAATATTTGTTACATTTTCTTCCAAATGTCTTTTTACAGCCACTACATACGCTTCTGTCACAATTGCATATAAAGGAAAATGACGTACTGAATGGCCATTACATGAAATTTTTCAGCAATTAATTACGGGTAAATCATCAGGGACAAAAATATGGGCCACTTCATAGACATTGTCATGCTGAAAATGGATTTTTCAATGATTACTGATTTGTATCAGAACAAATGTATGTTGACATCATGCAATACAGCATCCCATTCAACTTAAATCGAGGAGGTAGTCGTATAGTTTGATTGTGCTAGACGCCACCAAACAATATGCACCCCCAAACAGACTTTGACTGCAATTTCAGAAGGGTTTTTGACACTTTTGATACATTCTACAGGCTGGTCCATTGTTCGCGACCGGGCCAAATATCTCACGAAATAAGCGTCAAACGAAAAAACTACAAAGAACGAAACTTGTCTAGCATGAAGGGTGAAACCAGATGGCGCTATGGTTGGTCCCCTAGATGGCGCTGCCATAGGTCAAACGGATATCAACTGCGTTTTTTTTTAAATAGGAACCCCCATTTTTATTACATATTCGTGTAGTACGTAAAGAAATATAAATGTTTTGGTTGAACCATTTTTTTCTTCTATATGAATATTTCTTTGGCCTCATTCGGTTTCGTGCGTCAGCATATTTTCAGATAGAGGCATACATTATCATGGCAGCGAATTTCTGGAGTAGTCTCTCATTTGAAGAAAATACTGTTTCTTTATGGTATGAAAAAGTGCAAAGCTGTGTATCAGGCACACTTTGACCATTTCGCACAGTACAGACTGAAACATTTACACCATCTTGCGCTAAATTCCAAACATTTGCACTGTGTTCTTAAGCGTAGAATAGTGATGATGCCGATCCGTCCATTCAACGGGGGCGTCAACCTCGACATTCCCATTCGTGCTATTCAAAGTGGTAGGCTCAATGACGGCACCCTTTCCATTCAATCCGTTCTCATGCAACACAACATAAATGCAGGGCTACACTTCACTGCGCGATTTCTGAATACTGTCCTTCTCCTACAGGAACAACATTAACATATCATAGCAGGTCCGAGGAAAGTGATTCAGATCACTTCCACCACAGCTTCGGCAAGATTCCCACATCGTTCCCACTGCTCATTGACAAGTACGGGACTGAGAATCGAGACGATTGAGCAGAATTTTAACATTTTCCGAATACTAAAGGAAGATCGGAGTTTAACGTACCGTCGAGGACGAGGTCATTAGAAACGAAGCGCGAGCTCAGTTATGGACTGTGATGGGAAAGGAAATAGCCGTGTCATTTTCAAAGGATCCTCCCGAACACTAAAGGAAAATCGGGGTTTAACGTATCGTGGACGACGAGGTCATTAGAAACGAAGCACAAGCTCAAATTTGGGCAGGGATGGGAAAGAGAATAGCCGTGTTATTTTCGAAGGATCCCTCTCAGCATTGGTCTGAAGCGATTTAGGACAATCACAAAATACCTTAATTAGGACGGCCAGATTTGAAGTCCAGCATCAAATATTCAAATGAGTGCGAATTCCTAAGGGACCAAACTGCTGAGATCATCGGTCCCTAGACTTACACACTACTTAAACTAACTTATGCTAAGAACAACACACACACACACACACATGCCCGAGGGAGGACTCGAACCTCCGGCGGGAGGGGTCGAGCAATCCGTGACATGGCGCCTCAAACCGCGCGAGGCCCGCGGCATCACTAATTCGGTCCCCAGATTCACCACTACATGTTTCTAAGATTTTGTTCATAGCTGTCACTCTTCCAGCGACTGTGATGCATACCGTATATATATATATATATATATATATATATATATATATATATATATATATATATATATATATATATATAAAAAATCAGTCGTGAGCTACACAATTGAAATACTTTATTGCATTTAACCGGTTTCGGAAGATTAATCTTAATAATGTTATAATAAGTCAGTGCTGAACTTCCGAAGATGACAGATCAATCTTTCAAAACCAGTTAAGTACAATAAAATACAGGGTGAAGAAAAATTGGCGCACTAGGACTTGGCAATACAAAAATGTCTCTCACAAAATTTCGTCACCAGTATTTTTCCGGCAGTAAATGGACGTTAAAGACTGTCAGTCTGGCAACACTGTAATCACATGTACAGTAAATATGTCTGACGGGATAAATTAGAAGCGTTCTGGAATTAGTGCAGTAGTTAGCGTTTTGGGTTAGCATGCAGGAGGTCGAGCGTTCGATCCGGGGTCGACGCTTACTTGTTTTTATTTGCTAAATGTTGTCTCCATGGTACGGTATCTCGTTTCTTAATCGTCATACAACGATTACAGTGGATCTTCTACAAAACATTTACACTTACATACTACGAACGCATAAACGGAAGTTCAATCGTTTTCCTTGGCCTTCTTGTAAAGGAGCCTTTTCACGTCGTGGACGCGAATTGTTTCGCACCACTGCCTCTACTAGATTCCAAACTTGTTTTCTGTCTACCCTCCCCCAGAGACCCTATCGACTCGTACCAACAGTTATTCTTGCCACGATCAGGTCCATTAGATTTCGTTACGGCCTTACGTCACCAGAGATTTGCAGATAATTTCCAAACTCGGTTACAATTTGTTTACCACTAGTTATGCCTTTCAGTATTGATTTGATAAGCGCATGCTGTTTAGTAAGTATATCTATGCGTTACTATTATTATTATTATTTTTATTATTATTATTATCGATGGAAATATGGAAACATCACGTCCATTACTGTTAGGGAATCATCGTAAAGCGAAAACGAACATTTCACAATTAGCGGTGTCGGGATGAAACATGCAGAAGAAAAGATGAGATGATGTGCGTCAGGAGGAATAGCACGCTGCGACTAATGACGTGTTTATTCTGTATGCGCTGTTGACCAGACAGGGACCAGTTGCTAGCGGACAGATTCCGTGCACATTGCTACACATATCGTTTTTTCTTCTTGTGTTATTCTAAAACAGTGTGGCAGACGTATGGCATACACAAACAATGAATATGTGGATATGCTTCTAGTCCTCGGTGCATCTGATAACCGGGCTGGTGCTGCCGCTCGTGAATATGCTGCTAGATATCCTGGCCGACGTCATCCAGATAAAAATGTGCTTCATCGCCTGGAAGTTCGCCTTCGGGAGACAGGCTCTCTCCTTGCACCATCGCGGTGCAGAGGTCGTCCACGGACTCGCCGAACTCCAGCTACTGAGTAAGCTATTCTGGAGGTCGTACGCCAAGAACCCCAGCGAAATACACGTAGCGTAGCGAGGCAGCTGCGCGTCTCGCAACTCACGGTTGTTGGCTTGCAGCACGAGCATGAGCTGCGCCTCTATCATTGTTCTGTGAATGGTTTCAACAACAGGAAGCCAACGACGACTTCATAAACACTGTAATATGGCCGGATGAAGCAGCTTTCACTCGGAAGTGTGTCTTCAGTATGTATAATGCCCACCATTGGTGTGACGTTAACTCGCACGTCATCTGCGACCGTGGATATAAAGTTCGCTTTGACATCAACGTCTGGGCCGGAATACTGGGAGACAGGAGTTTGGGTCCCTACTTGTTGCTTGACCGGTTGACTGCACAAAGGGATCATACATTCCTCTCAAACTATTTGCCTGACCCACTGGAAGATGTTCCACTTCATGTTCGGTAGATGTTATGGTTCCAACATAATGATGAACCTCCACACTTTGGAATTAACGGTATGTAGACAGAACATTTTCAGGGAAATGGCTCGGACGTGGAGATTCAGTTGTATGACCTCTGCGTTCATCTGACCTAAATCCCCTGGATTTCTTCCTGTGGGAACACTTGAAAGAGCATGTTTATTCTACTCCGCCGACGCATGTGGAAGAACTGATAGTATGCGTTCTTGCTGCTCTGGTATCTGTGGATGCAGCCATGTTGCGAAGAGTCCAGAGCTATACGATACAGCAGGCCACGCAATGTTTGGACGTGCAGATGGATGGCTTTGAGCATCTGCAATGAGTACAAGGTATTCTTTTGTAAACATCATGCGGTCATTAGCATGGAAATGATTACTGTCACTGGTTGCTAATGTGTTACATCTGAGCGGACGTACTGCATGTGGTATAAGTAACTAGTAGATGTTGAGTTATTTAATTGTGCAGTCATCTTTAGCATCTCAAAATTGATATTCATTTGTAGTTATTCTGTCCTATGACAGGTCATTTGTTCCAACTGTCTATTTCTGACTTGTCAAACCATACGCCTCCACCCATAATCGAACCCTCGACCTCCTGTATGCTAACCCAAAATAGCACTACTCCCAATTCCTGACAGAGGTAGCTACCGTACATGTGATTACAGTGTTGCCAGATACCGAATCTTAAAAGACCATTTCCTGTCGTAAATATGCGCAGGACGAAATTTTGTGGCGCACATTTTTGTATTGTTAGTATGTGAGAATCGCGATGCGAAGTCCGAAGGCGGAAATTTTTCTTCGCCATGTATATCAACTGTGCTGGTTTTATTTTGAAAAAAAAACTGTTTAACTTACCATATAAATCCTTGCAGGAGGCTACGGCCATAATATAAATACTGAGCACTTCTTTGGTACAGTTAAGCACCAACGTTAAGATACAAATCATATGGCGCTATATTCCGTATTGAGTTCTTTTGTCTAATATTCTGATGATGGGATATGGCCGAAATGTGAAAATAAAAAGGACGCGTCTTCAGAGCTTCAGTTCTGCCAGTACCTCTTCTCCTACCTTCCAAACTTCACAGAAGCTACTACCGGTAGGAGACGAGGTACTGGCAGAATTGAAAATCTCTTTCTGGAAACACCCCCCAGGCTGTGGCTAAGCCATGTCTCCGCAATATCCTTTCTTCCAGGAGTGCTAGTTCTGCAAGGTTTGCAAAAGAGCTTCTGTGAAGTTTGGAAGGTGGGAGACGAGGTACTGGCAGAATTGAAGCTGTGAGGAGCGGTCGTCAGTCGTGCTTGGACAGCCCAGTTGGTGCCGGCACAGTAGCTCAGCGTGTTCGGTCAGAGGGTTAGCAGCCCTCTGTAATAAAAAAAACTGAGTTAACCGATCAAAGACGAACTTAAATGGATGTCTTACGACGTCCGCCCCGAGCACACACAACGAACGAAAACGAACAAAATGAGAATTAAAAAAAAAAAAACAAAAAAAATTGGTAGAGCCATTACCCACGAAAGGCAAAGGTCCCGAGTTCGAGTCTAAGTTTGGCACACAGTTTTAATCTGCTAGGAAGTTTAAAACACTCTGGTGTTCATTTGGGACAACCTCGGAAGAGCAAGAGAAATGGTAAATCGCGATGACTGAACAGGCATCGAACGTCGCTCCTCCCACATATGAATCCGATGTCTTACAAGGGGGTCAAATGCAATCGTATTTTCGATTTTTTTTATATTTATGGATCCTAAATTCAGAACTCAGATATTAATCCCGTAAAATAGTTCGATGCAACCCTCGAAAATTCTCTATAAAATCGACTTTGTAGTTTTTCAACCGTCTTTAATATGCTACAGCAAAGTCAAATGTTCTCGACAGGCTATGTGGCAGAATGCTCGCTTACCGTGTGGATTTGATTCCCAGCCCTGCCAAAATTTAAACAACATTTCGACGAGCAAAATACGTAAGGATGAGAAATAATTTAATCTTTAACTGTCTTGAGTTACAGTAGTTCTACAGGAAAACGCCTCTTGCATGCTGCATAATAAGGTTTTTTTATTTTTTTATTTTTCTTGTGCGCCCAGGCACATTTCGCCTAAGTTACAGGACATCTTCAGGGGTTGTCAGATCGACGTCTAATTCATTATTTGTAAGCCAAACAGCTTTGTCTCAGTCGGCAAACCGGCTGAAAGTTTGTACTTTTCCTTTTGGCCACCGTTTTCAACGTATAGCAATTTAACTGCCATATTTCCGTCTCGAGCGCTATTGATTTTTTTCGGTCTTTTGTACCGTATTTTAAACTTCACGGAACTGCTAGCGTCTGACTAAAATTACACGATAGCTGACTTGTGCCACTTGCTGCCACATCGGCTGCCGGCTACCGCTCACACAAACAAGGCGGATCACTTCACAAATGCTGTTAACGTGCAACGCGGAGCAATGTTGGAAACGGCCGCCGCGAGGTATGTCGCAAATGTCGACAGGCGACAGCTCATTTTAAGTGACTCGTTTTACGGCCCTGAATTTAAACTAATGTTCTACGCTAAGCTAACCTCGTGATGTGCCATGTACCCCAGGAAACGGCGGTCACAATCTGCGGCAGACCTAAAATCACGATCGCTTTGTTCACGGCTATTGAAGCTAACCTCTACGAGCAAACTTAAGACACAAAAATTCAGTTTCAGCGCTAAAAGCTAACAGTAATTTCTCGCCGTCAGTGGATACCTGTACCAACCCACGAACAGTCAGTCCCGTTTGACACTCGGTTGCAGATTATCGACGACACAAGCAGGTTCCAGACGAAAAAAAGTGATACGAAGAAAAACAACAGCAAATAAAAAAGTCAGTGCGATGATGAAAATGACACGGCATAGGACTAGAAATTAAAAAAAAATCATTTAAACCAATTAATTGAATTAAAATATTAAAAACTTTTTATTAGATTTAGAAAAAAATTCGCTCGATTTGAAGGTATTGGGACCTACGAGCTTCAACAGGGTAGGTCATAACGCTACTACTACGCTACGCTACAACACAGAGTTCAGTTGTTAAATTTATGGCTGTGGAATTGCAGCCTTCAAAGATCCGGCTTCATGCGATGTTTTGCGAAGCTTATCTAATGTAAGCCGATCTCTATGATTATGATAACCGTATATGTGACGCCGAATCGCGTCTTGTGCGGAAGTATCCAGTAGTGTTTAATTAGTGCTGTACATGGAACGGTTGTATTTCGTTAGCCCGTTGTACGGTGTTTGCGTGTGTTGTTTTTGGTACGGTTATAAAGTGTGATGAAACACGAAATAAAAATGCCCGACCCACGAATACAGGATCCAAACACATCGAGAAAGAATACCGGACAAGGGATTGGTAAGTGAACTCACCAGTTGCTGTGTTTGTTTGGCAGCCGCGAAAGGTTCGGGTGTGGCGTTGAGCGCTCTCACCGGAGGAAACAAACCCAGGCTATAGTACAATTTGCATCTCTGTTTAAATATTTGCGACAGCCAGGAATCGAACCTAAAACCCATACGTGGCAGTCGAGCATTCTTCCACACAGCCTGTCGAGAAAAATCGACCTCGATTTAACGTTTTAAAGACGGTCGGAAAACTTCAAAGTCGATTTGCCCAAAAATTTTGAAGAGTTGCATCGAACTATTTCTTGGAACTGATATTTGATTTGTGAACACCAAGTACACACAAAACGATTGCCGTTTGATCCCCTGGTCCTCTTGTTAGTCGCGGTACGGCGCTTCAACTACCAGTTGCCTCCGTACTCTGACCGTAACTCTAGACGAGAGGTAGGCGGCTCCAGCAGCGAGCAGTTCAGTGACACCGCGCAGGGAATCGCTGCCTCCGCAGCCAGTGGCGTTGTTATTTCAGGAAATGGAGTTTCGACACCGCCGTATCACATGGTGGGGCATTGTAACTGGAGGGAGGCGGCAGGACTCGCCGCCCTGTCCCTTTCTGTCCCCCGTCACGTGGTCCGTCGCCTTCAAAACAATATCGTGTTACGCTTCTGGAAACTCTTCCGTATTTGTTCCTGTCGGGCCTGATTTGCTTTCATCGAAAGCAGTAAATTCCCTAATTATATCTCCTCCGCGGACCCTTTTAAATAATTCTCGGGGAGCGGCGCCCGCGCTGGCTACCAGGTCACCGCCTTAAAGCAAACTCGCCCACTTCACACCCGATTCATTCCACGTCATTGCGATGTATGGAACAAAGTGGCCCACTAAACACCTAACCAACTGAGATTCTAAGGGCTGTAGATGAATGTAGCATAGTACGGTTCATCTTACTAGACTACCGAAAAGGTTTCATCTCAGTCCCACATTAATATTTAAAAAAAAGTTTTTGGGAGATATTTTTCCTGGTTTGCTTGATGGTCGAGAGCATCTTAACAGGCTAGAAGTAGAACGTTATCATGGACGACTGGTCAACAACACAAAGCGCTCTTTCTCTCTCTCTCTCTCTCTCTCTCTCTCTCTCTCTCTCTCTCCATCTCTGACACATGTAGCAGTACACCATCTCAGTGGTCTGCCTGTTTTCCTCTTCATTCCCACACATTTAGCAAACCCCACATCACTCACAATTTGCCTCATGTAGGACATCCGTGGTCGTACCGGCGATTCTTTTTTCTCAATAGCTCCATCTGCTGTTCTTCCTATGATACTGTTATGTCTTAAATGTTTATTTCTTTACGTAGAAAATATTGGGGGGGAAGACGTACCAAAGACGGCACTCGCGGGAAGGTTGAGGTGCTCATTTTTCCGCCGAGCTGTTCGAGAGTGTAACGGTCGAGAAATAGTCGGAAAGTAGTTCCACGAACACTCTGCCAAACACTTAAGTGTGAATTGCAGAGTTATCTCGTAGATGTAGATTTACTTCCAAAGACATATGGTTTTCTGTAGTCTTCTCAGCATGTCTTCATTGGTAACTCTATCTCTCAAGTTCAGTTTAACATTCTTTTTACCGTAATTTTCACACTCACATAGGACCGTGTTTCAAATAAGTACTTTCATGACTCTTTTCTTTATTACCAGACTAATGTTCTTCTCGGTGCGTAAGTTCTTTCTCGAATGAAATGCGATATTGACACACCGTATTTTGCGCAGAATCTCTATCCGCCTTCTGCCGTCTCTCGTAAAGTTGCTTCCCGTATATCACTTTGAGAAGCAAGATTACCAGAGATGGTTTCCACGAATACATATGCAATTTCGGATTTGTGCGAGGAAAGTACGATTAGGCTGTTCATCATTAAATTGTAATCACACCGGATATAATTTAGTCAGCCCCAGGAAACATCACGCTAATACCATGTAACTTGATAACGGCCTCAGTTCGGCCAGGAAGAGAGTCTAAAAGTTTCTACAGGTACGCCACACCCAGCTGATGACTACATACCCTAGAGCTATTAAATTGTGGGGGATGCTGATGGTGACATTTCACTCACTGTTCCAAATAATCCTATACGATTAAGATCCAGTGACTTAGCGGGCTAGTCGAGGTGCAGTAGGTTGGCTCACAATGGGAATATTCCATCTTAGATGTAGTGATAAAATGGCCCAGTGGATAGCCCATCAAAAACTGAACACAGATCAAGCACGAAAACAGGAAGGAGGTGTACTGAACTGTGAAAAAACAAGTGAAATGGAAACGGTGAACGGTCCAAGCTCAAGGTGTGCAACATTAAGTGAACTGCAACTGGTATGCTGCCGTGGCTGCGCGGCCACCGTGTCGGGACGCAAAGTGGGAGATCTGCGTTCGAATCTCCCTCGTGCCCTATTTCTTTTTCACAAAATTATGAAACTTCCGTCCAGGCATTGACGTGTCTGTTCTCTTTCTGTAGTCTCGGCAACTGTCGTACCGTACACTGGTTACAGAATATGAGTCGTGTGGTGAGAGCATATTACTGTTGTAAGTAAATGTGATGAATAGTGAGAGCAGGTGAGATGCCACATACACCTCCCACAGAAAAAAAAAAAACAAAATGTGGCACGAGAAAGATTTGAACACGTATCACCGCTTTTACAGTACGGCACTGTGACCACATAACAGTGACGACGAGGCTATTCAAATTTTCTCGATGTTGCACGTCAGGAGCTCGGATTGTTCACCGGTTTGATGTCGCTTCTGGCTGGTCAGCCGATTTGGGAGGAGGGGACCAAACAGCGAGGTCATCCGTACCGTCGGATTGGGGAAGGACGGGGAAGGAAGTTGGCCGTGCCCTTTCAAAAGGAACCGTCCTGGCATTTGCCTGAAGCGATTTAGGGAAATCGTGGAAACCCTAAATCGGGATGGTCGCACGTGGGTTTCAACCGTCAACTTCCCAAATGTGAGTCCGGTGGGCTACCCACTGCTTCTCTTTTTCACTGTTCAGTACACCTTCTTCCTGTTTTTGTGCTCGATTTGTGTTCAATTTTTGAAGGCCACTAAACCTGAGGCGGGTACAATGGGGAGATGTCAGTATACTTGAAACGAGGAGCATACGAGTACCGACCTGTAAACGTGGCTTTTGTCACATTTCGAGGTGGGAGTGTAGAAAATAGGGCAACAGTTGGTCACTGTGAATGTTGAAATAAACATTCTGGTTAATGTACATTGTAACTACAATCAGTGGGACCTAGTCAAGGTCTGAAAAAATCACAAAATCACCTCTGGCTTGAACTACACTTTTCACCTGGCACAGATTAAATGCTTAATTGGGCCATCAGTGCACTCCACGCCTTACATAATTTGAAAAAGAGTCAAAATCACAACTTGTCGGATCACGCTGTATACCAGGTGGTTATAATTAGAGTGCAGTTACTCACATAGGCCAGTGCAGTCTGTAATTATCATATGGCAGCAAAACGTCATAGATATGCTAAAGCGTTAATGTGGCACCGATTTTCTCTGGTAAAAAATTAGTTCCCATTTTGACCACCAGACGGAAATCTGGCACTGTACCCTCTACACTGTTTAACAAGCCATAATATAAGTGAACTCTGTAGCTATCAAGAAGAGAGATGGTGCACTGTTACTGAAAGTGTTTTATGTGAATGTTAGCAGTTACAGAGCTGCATTGAGAGAATATCACCTACTGAAAGGTTCGAGGAGACACTCGATGTCATTAAATGGTTTAAAGAAGATGATAATGAAATTTGAAAACACGATTGAGCTTGGTGTTGCACCTGGAGGAGGAAGGTGTCCTATTCTGGTGGAAGCTATTGACAAGGTTGCTGTTGCTGTAACTGATCATGCAGCAACGTGTCCCAGGTAGTGCTGATGCTCGTGAAGTGTTATGAGAATTGTCTATCCCATGGTCAATAGTACAGAAAGTTTTGCAGTCAATTTTACACTGGTATCCACACAAGATCAATATGGCACAGCAACTGAAACCTCATGATCCTCAGAAATGTTCTGAATTTTCTCTTAGGAATTTGATAAGATGGTGGAGGATCCATGTGGGGGAAACTAAACGCCTGTGGAAAGTGAGACGAAGAGCTATAGTGCACTTCGCAAAACGTAAAACTGTAGTAATCCTTGTCAAACTTTGATTGAGTAAGTGCCAGTGAATGAAGATATGAGTTGGAAGGATCACATAGGCACAGTTTTATTAGTATTCTTCAGCACCCTCTGTGCGATTCTCACTGAAACTGTGAACATAACATTAGACTAACAATAACTCAAAGAGAAGAATACAAGAAAATCCACCATGTATAAGAAGCAAAGTGTGTAGATGATTTATAGAGTATGGTTGTAGATGGTCCATATGGAGGTTTCTTTTGCCATTGTCTTAGGTTTTCTGCTTAGAAAATGCTGTAATTCTGTGAGCCAAAATCAAATAGACAAAATCATCAACCCACTTTCTTTCACTGCTTAATTACATAATATGTTGTCATGAAAGTGTTCTCACAGTAGACCTATAACAACACCATCACTACCAAAAATGCTGCTCTGTTGTGGTTGCCAAAAAATATACATACTGCATTTTCCACAGCTTGAGGGTAGGAAGTTTTGGCAGTGTCTGGAGACACATGTTTAATTGTCAATGTACATGCAGACATTTTTGTTTAAATATGACAGTTCACAATAGTTCTCAAGGAATATTATGCAGTCAACATACAATAATTTTCAATAGAGAATTATTTTGAAGGTGTGATGAATTTGGTATTTTCAGTCAAATTACACTACATGCTGCATTTCACCATCACTCTCATTTCCACATTCATATGCATCAATGCAGTCATAAACTGCCCAATGCACAAGATAATGCAGCTTGTTAGTCTCTGTCATTTATTGTACAAGTTAACATACCAGTATCACTTCTTCACATACAAAGTATTAAATGGTTCTAATGTGACAGTTAATTTCTGAAAGAGAGTATTGTCATAAGTCAATGAACAGTTTTTTCAAATCGCAACAAATTTAAAACAGTACATCCATAACGTAATATCTCTTGTGAGAACTAGATGTATATGACAGCATATGAATAACATATACTTGTGCTACTATTTTTTTATAAGATCATTCTCTCAACAGTCAGATGTAATGTGTTATTTTTTGCAGTCATGTGGCAGTTTCCTCACCTCTATATAGGTCAACTCAGTACAGCCATCATCCAAAATACAACAAATGTTTACCCATTATTTTCAAGAATACTTTTTGTATTATCTTTTAGTGCTCTCTCAATTCATCCATAAATTCACTTGTACATTCAACAAGTTCCCATCAAGAAAAGATTCCAAGATGAGAAACAAGTCAATGATGTTATTAACAAAGTGGGTCAGCTATTGCAATCTGTATTTCCTGCTTTGTCTGTCTTATGTTGTCTTAATCTCAGACTTTTCACATACGGTGCAGTTATTTATAATGAGGTACTGTCTGAAACAAGCTGCACAAATATTCAGACAGATCATTATAAAATTCCAAAGCAATGCAGAGCTTAGCAGCTTGCTTTAAATTTTCAGAAATATAAAATTGCACACTTATCAGAACAAAAAGGCATAGAGTCCTATTACTATAATATCAGTGAGTCACAGATGGAATCTGTAAACTCATGCAAATAACAGGATGTAACACCACGTAAAGATATGAAATGGAGTCGTGGGTAAAGCAGTGGGCGCTGACAACCACGCAGTTGAGCGCCCCACAAAACAAACATCATCATCATGGGTAAAGCAGGTGGTAGTCTTCAGTTTATTGGTAGAATACTCGAGAATGCAATTAGTATAAAATGAAGATTGCTTACAAATCACTTGTGCAAGCCATCCTAGAATACTGCTCAAGTGTGTGGGACTCATAACAAATAGCAGGAATAGGGGATATTGAACATATACAGAGGTGGGTGGCATGAATGGTCACAGGTTTGTTTAACTTCTGGGAGACTGTTACAGAGATGCTGAAGAAACTACACTGGCAGACTCTTGAAGATAGACATAAAATATCCCAAGAAAGCCTACTTACAAAATTTCAAGAAATAGCTTTAAATGACGACTCTAGGAATATGCTACAACACCCTACATATCAGTCCCTTGGGAATCATGAGGACAAGATTAGATTATTGGTTGGCGACTCCATGGAGTGTCCTGTGCACCATGACCAGATAATGGATATACTTAGAAGGAGAGAGAGCATTGGTCGTATTTTTTTGTTTTATTAGCCGCAAAATCGATTTTCAGTCACTTAGTGACCATCCTCAGTGCTATTAATTCATCTGAAACAAGTTGATTTGCCACGACTGTGGCGTACAGATTTTCATCGCTCTAGACATTGCTATCACAGCAGTTATAAATATCGTAACTGTTGAAATAGGCCTCATCTGTGAACATTACAGTTAGGAAGTTCAGCACAGCAGCAGTATGCTGGAAAATGCATTGATAGAATTGAAGTCTGGATGATTCAGTGTCGTTTGATCCCACTGTCTGTAAACATGTTTTATCATAGCGATGTAATTGCTACTCCATTAGATCACTTTATATTGTATTCTGATTAATCAAACTTCTCCTGTATAATCTAATAAAAGTTCCTAAAATCAAACTGTGTGCATAATCCTTTGCTGAGGACGTCAGCCAGATGTCTGTGATTTGAATTATCCAGTTTCTATTAAATCTATTCGAGACCATAAGTTTGTTTCAATTACAATGACACCTGTTCTGAAATTTTCTCTGTATGTTTCTCTCAGACTTCTGGGCATTACAGCCTGTTGCACCATAATTAAATGCACATGTATGCAATTTTCTGTAATGAGTAACACTTCATTAACTGGTCACAAACTGTTATCAGTTGTTAGCATCAACAGGGATTCAACATAGATCACTGTTTTATCTAAATTTACTCAATCATCATAGACATAGAAGCAGTTGTTTGTTATAAAACATAAGCAATTTAAAAATACACACCTCACATGCATTACTCACTCAATACTTCAAACCACCTATATTAATTTTGACCAATACTTGAAATATTCAATTTCGTATCCTCTACCATAAGTACAATTTTGGCCCCAGAGTTGTCACTTCTTTCAAAAATTCTAGAGACCAGACTAAATAATTCAGTCTGTTTCTGCCTTATAGGTATAGTGACAATCCTTCAATCTCTACCAGTCAACTGCACGATTACAATATTGGAACAGCTATCACCACCTGTTTTATGTAATTATCCACCTCAACCCCCCCCCCCCTTCCTCTCCAATGTCAATACATTTCTTTTTTCTGTCCTATTACTAGAAAATTATACTATGTTTAACAAACTTTGATGTATTATTTCCACTTGTCAATCCTGATAATATGAGTTGCTGTGACTTTACTGGACCATTATCTCCATGTTTTAAAATAAACTATTTCATCATTTACTAATAGTTACACCGGCCAGTCTTTGGATGGTTTTAAAGGCGGTTTTCCATCTGCCTCAGCAAATGCAGGTTGGTTCCCCTCATTCCACCTCAGTTACACTATGTCAGTGATTGCTGCGCAAACACTGTCTCCATGTACGCATTCACCATAATTAATCTACCACACAAACATTTGGGGTTACACTCGTCTGGTGTGAGACGTACCCAGGGTGTGGGGGGAACGGAACACTGGGGGCTGAACCGCACAATAACCCTTGGTTCGGTGTGGGGCAGCAATGGGGTGAGTGGATTGCTGTAGCCTGTTGTGGGGTTGTGTACCACTGAGAGCTACAGCAGAGACGAAACCTCTCCGTCATCTCTAGGTCTCCAGTTCAACACAATAGTCATATTGTTTTATTGCGATTATTATCACTTATATATCTGTTTTAACAGATAATATTGTCTCTCACAATATAAAGCATAACATCTCGTCGGAATGTACGCCTCAATATTGATGGAACTATGGCTTAACCCAGACGTTGTCCCAATGCCTCACACACACAATGAGACAGTTTGTGTGGCATATGTTTGGCATATGCCTACATCATATCAGGACTCTTACTATGTGTTATTATGACTTGTCTATGTTTTGTTTTACTTATACTTAATTTTATCATGAATGCTCTCATATGTTTGCAGTACCATACTGTTATGATATTATTACATATAATTTTATGTTTTATGCTTGAGAATCTGAGCATGTAGGATGTTAAAACTAGCTTCATCTGTGACAGTGTTTCAGCATGAGACAGCTTGCTGTTTTGTCTCTATATGGCATTATCTATGCAAACTTTGTCTACATTTTATTCAATAACAATGTCAAGTAGCATGTTGATAGTTTGGTAGATTTCACCATACCTATAACTGATTTTCTGTTCCATGCAATTTTTCCAGATAGCTTCATTGACGTGTTTTACTATTACTCACTCTATTCTGCTAAAGAATTTGCTAACTGTCTTGTTTGCCTTGCACCTATACAACTGCTCTGACATAATCAAGCTAGAATCCCATTTGCTCCTTAAGTTACATATCTGTCTGCAACCCTTCAAACTAAAGGGTGTCCCTCACTCTTTTTTCCAAGCACTCTAATTTTCTGTCAATTTTAGATCTTTTACTGCAGTTACTCAGTATCCACACTAGAGACAAGGTGTGTTTGAAAAGTTTGGTGAATTGTCTCAGAAAATAAAGGAAACAAGAGTTACAAACCAAATCCCTTTACTGGCCTTTATAAAGTAATAACCCTTAGCTACAACACATTTCCAACATCAGTTGTAAAGCTGTTACAAACTGCCAGCAAATGTTTCTAGTGGAATCACTCAAAGCACAGTTGTCACGTTTTGTTGGATGTTCACATGATTACAGGAGATAAGACGTGTTGCTACTAATACTATCCGGAGACCAAGAAATATTCGATGGCATGGTGTTCAACGTCTTCCCCACCTCCCTTGGGTAGAAACTAATGCCGGATCATGCCCAATGTTGGAAAATATGATCAACATTATCTTAACCTTGGATTTTGTCAGCTGACTTTTTATGAGAAGCAGGGAAGATGACAAATACCATGCTACTGACTAGTGCAGACTCTGTATCATATTGGTAGCACCAGGTCTCATCTCCTTTAATGATGTCGATATCCAAGAATGTGTTGCATTGGTGTATTAAGCAATTCCACAAGAAGTGTTTACTGATACCTTCCAACAGCTTTACAACTGATGTCAGAGGTGTGTTGTACCTAATGGTGATCACTTTGAAGGCCAGAAGGGCATTTTCTTTGTAACTCTTGTTTTCTTTATTTTCTGAGACCATTCACCAAACTTTTCAGATGCACCTTATATATTGGTTATTTACTATCACAAGCACTATCATTAGAAATGATCATTTACTTTATTTAGGCAGAGCAGCTGTGCCTCATTTACTTGCGTCAGTGAAAGTGCACCTGGATATCAATTACACATACACAAAGTTGATGTGTTCTCTTCCTTCTGTTTGCTTGCATATTATGTTACCTCTTAGTGATTAACGTCCTATTGTGTACTACATAAATTAATGGCAGTATAATGCTGTTGTTACAATGTAATTCCCCCAGATTTGTATCTTTATGCTGAGACCGACTCTTTATGTATTACTTTTACACAGGTGTGCTTGAGGAAGGCACTCCAATGACAAAACCAGCCACACAGAATGAAATATAATAAAAAAATAAAAATAAAGTGTATTTATGGAACTGCTATTTCCGGGAAGAAAAAAAAAACCATTGAACATTTATGCCAGTCTGGGACTAAAACCTCCAGATCCCTGTCTTCTGCAAGCCATGCAAATTTAAGCATACCACACAGACCGAATGAAGGCTTCCACCTGCCATGACTGACTAGTCATGGGGGATCAACACTGTGGGCACAGTATCATTTCTATCAGCAGTGCAAATTCCACACCTTTATGCATTATGGGCATCATACGTGCACATACAGAAAGAGAACAAAACAATAACAATATTTCTTGTGTGTGTTCATTAGATTTTGGAATGTAGGTTGCGGTGACATATTGATCAGTCATTTAGTTCGAGGTTTAGATTAGGCTGAAAGGTAACACCTCAGTTAAGTTGGTGATGCTGTATCGAACGCTCCAGTTGATCCGGCATTAGTATATTTTACTAACTATGCCCTTACTGGCCAATAATTATGCTGCAGAGGTCAGGTGAAGGGTGAAAGAAACTGGAATGGATGGAAAACTACAAATTCTACAGCTCTGTCTGCTGTTGCAAGACTGCACGAGCAACACTTGGGTATCAAGCAAGCAATGACATATAACTTTTTGCTGTGACAAGTAGTAATTATTTTAGTTCTTTCCTATTACTGTGAACCTTCTTTCATCTCTAATGAAAAGGCTATCTATGGGGGAAATCAAAAACAAAGGGACTTTTGCAATTTCTCGCCACAGGGCTCGGTAAGACTGCCAATATCCAGGGCTGAAGTATTGTCGTCTGCAACAGTTCTATGCAATGTGACAACCTTATTCCACATTAATCATAGTATTGGAGCAGTCCGTGAAACGTGGCATCTCCACTGTTGATCTGCACAAGGGAGGAAATGAGGGCAGTGACTTGCTTTTTGTTTGCAGAAGATGTTACACCTGCGGAAATTTTTTATCAAATGCAAGCACAGTATGGTGACAGCTGTTTATCACAAAGCAAGATCTTACAAATGGATAGAGCACTTCAAACAGGAAAGAACTTCTCTGTGTGATGAGGAAAGATTGGGCAGGCAGTCAACGTCAACAACTGAAGACAATTTGGAAGTTGTTGAGGGTACGGTGATGGAACACAGATAAATCACATTGGACAAAATCACCAATACTTTACATATCAGTTATGGTCCAGCGTATTCCATCTTACATAACAGGCTAAATTTTCAGGAACTGTGCACAAGGTGGTTATGATAAGAATTGTCAGCACAGCATAAGGTGGAAAGGATGACATCTCTTGCAAACACTTGGCCCATTATCATCATGAGACAGATGAATTTTTATAGCAAATCATTACTGTAAACAAAATGTAGGTGCATCATCACAAACTGGAAAGTAAGTGCAAGCATGGCATGGAAACACCCATCATCACCAGAAGTTAAGAAATTTAAACATCAACCATCAGCTGGTAAGATGATGCTAATACTATTCTGGGACATGGAAGGTGTTGTAGCTGTTCATTCACCCCAAGAGGTGAAACTGTGAACAGTGAGAACTACTGTGATGTGTTGTGAACTAAACTGAAACCTGCAATCAGACCCAAAAGTCACAGAAAACTGAAAAGGTGTCAGCCTGCAGCCATGCAGTCCAGACCTGGCTCCAAGTGATTTCATGTCCCTGTGTAGCCTCGAATATAAACAAAGTGGTATTTTCTGCTCCAGCCAGTAACAATAAGTGAGTGTGAAAACTTGTTAAGTAATTAAGTGGAACAATGGTGAATAAAGTTTTGTTACAAATTGCAAAAATTGGCACTTGTCGCCGCAAGTGTATGGAACAGAAGCTGCAAGTAAAAATGTTTATCAGCAGTTTATTTATCTTAAACATGGAAAGGAAGAACTTTTATGCATGTCGCATTCATTCATTCAAATCATCTGACAAAAAACAAACTGAAACAACATTATGTAAGTGTGACACATGTAGATGCAAAACCAGCAATTGTCTCCAATATTGATATAGGAAGGATTGAGAATAATTAATGACAGTGTCAAGGTCATTACTCACAAGGATTTGGGTAAGTAAATGTCTGTTCTTTATATATGTAAAACAAAATCACAGACAAGCAGAGAGCAACTGCTGCTGATCCATGTAATCAAGATATATTTTTTTGCCAAACCATCTCCAGGGATGAAACTTGATGCTATCAATTTCCCATCCACAGTACCATATACAACAATCACTGCCACATTATCCAGATATTTTGTTTCTTATTTTTATGCGCACATGAAGATGTTAGACCACAACTTTTGTATTGATTCCAAAAGAATTTGCACCTACAGTTTTCTGTTAGTGTAGACACAGTGTCAAAGGTGTGCAATCAATAAGGATAAGTCTGAAACTGAATAAAAATTTAGTTCGTATGTTCTGTTTTTGTTTTGATATGATTCACCGCATTTTCAGACACACATTGTACTTACAATCTATTACTGTTGTTGCAATAGACAGAATCCAAATGTACAGTTTTCGTCTGGATGGTAATTTATTGGACTAACCAATACATCATACTGCTTTCCCTGTTTCTTTTTATCTAAAGTACAAAAAATGTTGAGCAGGAAAACACACAAAAATCACAAAAACAATAGAGAAATTATCAATAATAATAAAACTGTTATAATGAAACTTTTAATAAATAAAATTCTATGGCACAACACATGAATAAAATTTAAACAAAAGAGTATAAAATGTTGCTCACTCGCTCGCACACTTTTGACCTTTTTCTTTATACAAAAATATTTCTGAAATGTACCACGTTCCTTCCAAATACAACAGTACATTATTAGTGTCTGCGGATTTTACATAATCTCATCACTGGTTCTACAGGCACTACACTAGTCCTCAAAATTAATGGTGTGGCTACATGTACAAAATCACTTATAAACTACCAATGTCATTGAATCTTTTTAGTTTCTCAGGGAAATTGTCCTTGTATAAAACAGGATCAGCTCTAAATTCAACTGTCTGAAGAGGCATTGTTCCATACACTGCAGCAAATCTATCAATGCACTGTGATCTTTCCATCATATGATTGAGATCAGCTGACAGCATTTCTGTATTCGTGCATTCTGGACATTTAAACTTCTTTCTTGGCGTAACCTGAAAGAACAAAGGTTCCCAATTATCATGTGCTTTGAAATTATGAACAAATGAGAGTTTTAAGAAGCATTAGATCATGAGCTTGACTATACCAGTCGCAGTATCAACACTTAACCAAAACAAAAAGCTACAATTACACTATGCAACATGTTTTTTTTTATGTTTGTATAATTTTCACTGTTCCTGAAATACATTTTTGTACTCATTTCAAATCTACTACTAGTTTTTTTCCATCACATTTTTCGCAAATCAAGTAAACTCACTTTTGTTTAAACCTAAGGTCCACAGACAGAAATTTGATTGCAAGTGCGGGGAATTTATTTTAGTAAGATGGAGTAGTTGACCACACTTCTCAAACCCATCTGGCTGTTAGGTGGGAATCTTTAGCATGTCAACAACGAGCTATAGTGTTGTGAGGTTATATTTATGCTGTTGTATGTAGTTTTACTGTTTCTTAAAAATGAGTTCCCTCAAATGTTTGAATAACCCAAAAGTATTATCTCATATTTGTAGTAGCTATGTAATTGCTAGGCAAAGATAGGACATTAACAGTTTTGTGATAAATGTCTATTACTTCTTGGTATAAGGCTTGGTGATCAAGACAAAAGTTGGGCACCACACAAGGTATGCAGACATATGTTGAGGGATACAGACTGTGCAGAAATCAATGCCTTTTGCAATTCCCATGGTTTGGAGGGAGCCGCAAAATCCTGTGAATTTTTTTTATTTTTTTATGGCTAACACTGAAGGTCATACCATAAAAAGTAAGAATCATATAAAATATCTGAACTTTTCGCCTTACAATCAGTTATGCATAGTGAATCTCTCCCTATTCAATTCTATCTTCCATTCTTCAAGATTTGCAATGCGGGTGCAGCTTAGACAATGAATGCAATGATAGTGATGGTAAAAAGCTGAAAGAAGATTCTGCACCAGAATTATTTAGTCAAAACAAACTGAATGATTTAACTCATGACTTGAATCTGACAAAAGATGCCACTGAACTGCTTGGACAATATGTGGGGATTTGAAAGTAGTTGACATGTTGCCCTGTCAACAATCCAGCTACACAAATATGCCATGTTTCATTTGTGAGTGGGACAACCAAGCCAAAGGCAAGCATTGGAAGGCAACTAGCTGATCTGAAAGATAAACCCTACAACCCAGTTCACAGAATATAATAAATGAACCAACTGTTCAACCAAGCAAGAAACTATTACCTCCTCTTCACATTAAGCTTGGACTAATGAAACAGTTCACAAAAGCATTTCCAAAAGCTGTTGACTTGGTAACAAGATTTCCAACTGTGTCTTATGAGAAACTTAAAGAAGGGATCTTTGTGGGGTCACAGATCAGAAATAATGAAAGACAATTTGTTTGAAAATACAACAGATCCAGTGGACAAAGGGCTAGGGTTTCATTTACAGAAGTAGAGGCCAACTTTCTGAGCAACAACAAACATCCAAATTATAATACCATGGTTAACATAATGTTGCAGAGTTTGATGAAATTAAGATGCATTTTCTATAGCCCCATATTGATTTTTTCCCTGCGAACTTTGGCGATGTTGGTCAAAAACAAGGAGAATGGTTCCACTAGGACATCAAGGTGATGGAGAAGTGATACCAGGGAAGATGGAATGCAAACATGATGGTTAACTATTGTTTTATGCTAAAGAGATATGACATTGGTGCAGGAAGACAATCAAGAAACAGAAATTTCCTCCATGTCAGAAAGAACTTTTTGCACTGAAATCAGTGAAGGGCAATTAAATTCTCATACATATGTTGTGTTTTCATAATAATTATTAGCATTTTAAGTGAACATGTGCCATTATGTACTCTAATGTAGTGTACAATGATTCTACATAAGGTACACAATACAATTTATTTATAATGTAATTCTAAAAAATCCCATTAGAAAAAATGGGATTCCAGCTAGAACTTCAGACATGATTTGTGCAAAAAAATTACACGATACAGAAAAATCAAAATTAGATTTGAAACCAGAATGAAACACACTTTAAATATCACCATGGTCATAAATTATCTCTCCAAGAGCTTTAAAATGCAGCATATTGATTTGAAAATTATTGGCTTTAAACATGTTACTTTCCTCTCACAGAAATACATTAGGATGAACTGTTAACCAGTGAGTTAATGTTCAGAAACATATATTTGGATGTAACAACTGCATTTCTTCTTAAAACATTGCAGGTGAACAACCTGTTACATGTCTTATTATTCTAGTGCAATCTCTTCAAGTTTCTAAAATCAAATAAGAAATATTTTGATGCTGAAAGTTTTTGCAGTACCTATAATGAAATACTCATTAGATTCAGTTCTACAACTACTAACAACTACTACTAAGTACTACAACTTCATGTGCAAAGCTGTACTGCTGCTTAACATGTCCATCATCAATGTCTTTCATTGTATAATCCTTAATAAAAACTGAAGCAGCACATTGTTTCTGAAATTTTAACATGTCAGTGTTGTGTTGTTAGTAATGGACATCAAGACAAGACAGTTATGACTAAGTTGACTAAGTTTTACTTCTTTAGTCATGCGCGCGTGCGCCCACACACACACACACACACACACACACACACACACACACACACACACACACACACACACACACACACAGAGAGAGAGAGAGAGAGAGAGCTCAGTTGAGTAAGGCAGTTCAGTCAATGTACTTTTTGGCTTTGGTGGCCATTCCTTCATTCTGAAGCATGGATTTGTTCCTAAAAGGAATTCTGTTTTGAAAATGACACGAATCATTTCTTATTAGTTATGGAAAATCTGTATTCTACTTTGCCACAGTTATATGTGAGTTGTTATGGACAGTATTTGTGGGAAAGACAAGGGTCTGTGTGATGAATATGTGAGATGTAGAAAATGCTAGCAAGAGTTTTTCCAGTGCTTTACATTATACAAAACTACAAAGCCTTAGGTCTCTGAAGTTTATTGCCTGAAACTTAGCAGAGTGTCACAGTCCTCACATCATGAGAGTGTGGCACGAAATGTTACAGTTCCGAAAGGGCACGTACTCCAACGTGATCCTGTGGGTCGATTAGGGCACACAAATGATCATCTTATAAGTTAGTAACAACCAGTGTTTGTCTGATTTCCTTTGGCATCTCCTGTTATTTAATAACGACTCCAAAGACTGAAGGAATACTCCAGAATTGGCGATTGTGGCATCCTCTAGTGATATGCTGCAATTTTCCAGAGCCGCCCTAACAAACTGAAGTCTTCCATTTACCTTTTGTATCACTGACCTAAAATGTTCATCCCATGTCATATTGCTTATTAGTATTTATCAACAGCAGCTTGAAATCCACTCCTAGATAATACCACCTCTAGACTTAAGCATGTTTTTACCGTGTTTAGCAATAAGTATTCACATGTTATTACTGCGTGTTTTCTAATGTTATGTATCTCCATTCATTAGGATGTCATTTCAGTCTCTATTTCTCTCTCAAAATACAACAAAGAACTTCCATCAGGTATCATCCATTTGCCTACATGCTGCTCCCATCTGAATTTCAGTCTTTCAAATGATTTCAATATAGCGGAAGCCACCGAGACAAGAGGATGCGCTGCAGTGCCACCAGCAGCAGCAGTTGTCTGATAAACAGTAAATTAATTTAGTCTTTGTTTTTATCACTTTCTTCTGCAAAAAAGTGAACTATATGTGCATATTTTACTTTGTAAACTAGTGGTTAGAAAACTAATCACAGTTTTTGTTTCTTCGTAAGTCTTGTGAATATCCTTGTGTAGGGCACCTTCCTGGTGTACATTTTCCCACTGCCAGACCACTATGTCACCCGTCCTGTGACTCAGTTGAGTAAGTGACCATTGACTACAGGCTCCATACTCAGTGTAGCAGCTGCTGCTGAGCTAAGAGGATGCGCAGCAGTGCCACCACCAGCAGCAGTAGCAGCAGCAACAGTTGTCTGATAAACATTAATTTAATTTAGTCTTTGTTTTTTTCACTTTCTTCTGGAAAGAAGTGAACCATATGTGTGTATTTTACTGCTTAGACTAGTGGTTAGAAAATTAATCAAAGCTTTTGTTTTTGTGTAAGTCTTGTGAATATCCTTGTGTAGGGTGGCTCCCTAGTGTAAATTTTCCCATTGCCAGAAACTCCTTCATGCAACTAGGTTTTAATTTTGTGCTAATAGACAGCATACAGTACAGATCAGTGCATTCTGGTTTGAATATTTATCTAGTGCAGTAACTTCTTGATAAACAGGGTTTCTAATAACAGGTATCTGTAAATACATCAACTACAGTAGAGCAATTTATTTCAGTTTAATAGCTTGGAGTCTCAGAGTACAGTGACAAATCTGCACAGCAATTTTTACTATTACTTTACTCTCCTTTGGTATATTTTGTATACATTTCAAACTCAGTAGTGCCATTTGAGACATTATATCTATTTTATACACAGTACAATATGGCTAGGGACTGTGCTTGTTGTGAGCAGACACAAGGAGAGTTGACTGATGTCCGTAAACAGCTGGAAGCTGTGTTGGCTATCATTGACAAGCTTCTAGCAAATGCTCAAAGTTGCAGTGACATCGGGCCGCCAGTGACAAAACCTGCAACACCTTTGGTGCCACTGGAATCCCCTGGTGACCCGGATGTTGCAGCGGCTTCTGATACCCGACATCTGACTGGTCCGTTTTCGCTCCAGAGTGGGTGGCAGACAGTGGTGGGTTCGCGTGTCGCTAGATGGAAGGTGAAAGAGGGAGCAGGCCGTTCAGCTGGCTCCCTATGTCTTAGCAACAGATACAAGGTGCTACCCAGTGCTGATGATAACTCCAAGCCAGCATGGGATGCCTCTCCTGTTAGGTCAGCGGTCGATTATTTTCCTGCCCAGTCTGGACACGTATATAGGGTGGGTATGCTTGTCATTGGGTGCTCCAATGTTAGGTGGGTGATGGAGCCCCTCAAGGAGATAGCAGGCAAGGCGGTCTCATTTGTCATGTGGAGGAGGCCCTGCCAGCAGCAATCGAGCACAATGGGTGCACTCGGCTGCATGTAGTGGCACATGTCTGCGTGAATGACATCTGCTGCTTGTGTTCTGAGGCCATCCTCGGCTCCTTTCGGCAGCTGGTTCATTTGGTGAATGCAACTAGCAACAGATGCGAGGTGTATGCTAAGCATCATACTGCAGTCCTCTGGTTTGGAGCAGAGTGGAAGGTCTAAACCAGAGGCTCAGATAACTTAGCGGTGGTATCGGATGCGAATTTCTCGACCTCTGCTATTGGGTGCCAAATTTCAGGGTTCCCCGTAGTAAGTCAGGTGTGCACTACTCACATGAAGCACCTACTATGGTAGTGGAGTGTGCGTGGGGCTTTTTTAGGTTAGAGAATCCCTTCCTTGGGATCAAAGACAATTTGCCTGTTAAATCAGCCACAGTGATCTCAGAGTGTCTTGGTTACTCGCAAATCAGAGATAGAAAAGATTAATATGAATTTAGTTAACTGCAGGAGCATCCAAGGAAAGGTCCCAGAATTAGTATCACTTACTGAAGGTTATAATGCACAGATAGTATTGGGAAAAGAAAGCTGGTTGAAACCAGACGTCAATGACAACCAAATCCTATGTTATGAATGGAATGTTTGTCGTAAGGATAGGTTAGTCACAAAAGGTGGCAGCGTGTTTATTGCAGTAAAAACTCAATAAAATCTAGCAAGGTTATCACGGATTCTGAATGTGAATTAATTTGGGTGAAATTGAGCATCAAAGAACGGTCAAAATTGGTGATCGGATGCTTTTATACACCACCTGGGTCAGGACCTGTAGCTGTAGAGCACTTCAGAGAGAACTTGCAGAATAGCATTAGTAATTTTCCTGATCATGCTGTTGTAATAGGAGGTGACTTCAACTTGCTAGGTATAGATTATGAGTGTTATGCCACCAAAATTGATACCAGAGACAGGGATTCATGTGGCATTGTTCTAGATGTCTTGTCCAAAAATGACTTTGAGCAGATAGTTACAGAACCAACTCATGAGGGTAACGCCTGAGACCTCCTGGCAACAAACAGACCTGAACTTATCAAATCAGTTACTGCAGAGTAAACTATCAGTGATCATAAGACTGTCACAGCATCTATAACAATGGGTGATAAAAGGAAAGTTAAGAAAGGTAGGAAGATATATTTGCTCAGCAAGGGTGACAGGATATAAATTTCAGAATATCTCAGCAGTCAGCATCAAATATTCAGTGATGAGGATGAAGATGTGGAGAACAAATGGAAAAAATTCAAAGTCATCATTCAATATGCCCTCGATAAGTAGTCCCGAGTAAGGTTTTAAGGGATGGGAAAGATCCACCATGGTTTAATAGCCATGTTAGAAAAGCGCCACATAAACAAAGAGCACTTCATCTCAGATTCAAGAGAAGTAAAAACCTAGCTGACAAACAAAAGCTGAACGAAGTGAAAATGAACGTAAGGAGAGGAATGAGAGAAGTTCGATGATTTTGAAAGCAAGATGTTGTCAACCGAATTGAGTAAAAGCCCTAAGAGATTTTGGTTGTATGTAAAACCAGTAAGTGGGTGAAAATCATCTATTCAATCTCTCAGCGACCACACCAACAACGAAATGGAAGCTAACGGAGAGAAGGCTGAAATACTGAATTCGGTCTTACGAAGTTGTTTCACTGCGGAAGATCATAACACAGTCCCTCCTTTCAATCTTCATACGAACATTGAAATGGCAGATATTGAGATAACCGATCGTGGAGCTGAAAAGCAGCTACAATCGCTTAGTAGAGGAAAAGCATCAGACCATATGAGATACCTATAAGATTCTATAAAGATTATGAGGAAAACTTGCTCCCCTTCTAGCAGTAATTTATTGTAGATCGCTTGAGCAATGACAGGTACCTAATGATTGGAAAAAAGCACAGTTCATTCCCATTTTTAAGTAAGGCTGTAAGACAGATCCAAACAATTACAGACCCATATCGTTGATGTCAATCTGTTGTGGAATTATGGAACATCTTTTATGCTCAAGAATTATGATGTGCTTGGAAAATTGCTATTCACAGATGACGCAGTATGCAGAATGACCTGCAGAGAATTGATGAATGGTGCAGGCTCTGGCAGTTGACCCTGAATGTAAATAAATGTAACATCTTGCACATACATAGGGAAAGAAATCCACTACTGTACAACTACACTATTGATTACAAACAGCTGGAGACAGCATCCGCCGCAAAGTATCAAGGCATAACTACCCACAGTGACCTCAAGTGGAATGACCACGTAAAACAGATAGTGGGAAAAGCAGATAGCAGACTCAGATTCATTGGAAGAATCTTAAGGAAATGTAACTCGTCCACAAAATAAGTGGCTTATAAGGTGCTTGTTCGCTCAATTCTTGAATATTTTTCATCTGTCTGGGATCCCTATCAGGTAGGGCTGATACAGGAGATAGAGAAGATCCAACAAAGAGTGGAGCGTTTCATCACAGGATCGTTTAGCTGGTGAGAGTGTTACAGAGATGGTAAACGAACTCCATTGGCAGACATTACAAGAGACGTGTTGTGCATCACAGAGAGATTTACTATTGAAATTTTGGGACAGCACTTTTCAGGATAAGTCGGACAACATATTACTTCCCCTCACACACATCTCGCGTATTGACCACAAGTAGAAAATTTGAGAAATTAGAGCCAATACAGAGGCTTACCGACACTCTTTCTTCCCTCACACTATTGGCAAATGGAACAGGGTTGGAGGGATCAGATAGTGGTAACAAAAGTACCCTCCCCACCACACACCATTAGGTGGCTTGCGAAGAATGATGTAGATGCAGAGGTAGATGATAGAGCACAGCAATCAGTCATCCTTTTCTTGCAGGCTTTACTTGGCAAATCAAGATTTCAGCTAGTGCCTAGCAGTTATCAATGCATGTTATAGTGTGTCAAGTCCCCTGTTGTTTGGGCTTCTGTCACAGTATGTTCAAGCTAGGCACTAGGTGATATCTAGATTTGCCAAATAAAACCTGCAAGAAATGGGCAACTGATTGCTGTGCTCTATCATCTGAAAGTCATATCACAGTCGTTGAGTGCACCCAAGTTCCTAATGGAAGGTAACCTGATGAATTTCAGTCATTATTCAATCTTCCACTTCAGCCTGTTTAATGATCCATTTGTTTGTTTTCATATCTTTTCTAATTACTTCCAGCATGCAATAAATCATACTCAGTAATCTTCAATTTTTAATAGTTTTTAATATTAGAAGTCCCAACTTCATTGTGATAGATCAAAATTGGGAATGCACACAACTGCCAACTTTACATTTCAGACACACTGGAAGTTTAGTTTTAAAAGCACTCCTGGTCACTTTTACCCTACTGTTTACTTTTTTTTTTGTGAACATCCAGTTCCCTTCAACTCCCCTACATACAAAAATCCATCTACTTTCTCTACAATCTCACTGGTATTGCATATAATTTTCTTTTCAATGAGTTGATTAATGATTAATTTAGTCTTACTATGACATTTTCAGGCCTACTTTCAAACATACCCTATTAAGAATGAGATTTTCACTCTGAAGCGGAGTGTGCGGCGAAATGAAACTTTCCTGGCAGATTAAAACTCTCCTTCGCAGGAGAGCTTCTGTAAAGTTTGGGAGGTAGGAGACAAGGTACTTGCGGAAGTAAAGCCGTGAGGACAGGGCGTGAGTCGTGTTCGGATAGCTCAGTCGGTAGAGCACCTGTCCGCGAAAGGCAAAGGTCCCGAGTTAGAGTCTCGGTCCGGCACACAGTTTTAATCTGCCAGGAAAGTTTCATACCTTATTAAGTTTGTCCTTTACCTGTTGAAGATTATCTGTATTAGAGGCAAACAGTATAATGTCAAAGCAAAATGAAAGAGGTTCAGGTACGTTCCATTAACACTCATTTTTCCTCCAATTTCCCAGTCTACGAATTTGAAGACTTCCTCTAGGGGTGCAGAGAATCACCTTGATGATATGAATCACCTTTGCTTCACTATTCTTTCAGTTCTGAATTTTTAAGTCACCACATGAAGTCTAATGGAAGATGTAGCATTGGTGTAAATATCATTCGGTTTAATATCATAGGTCAAATGAATATCTCATACCTCAAGGTCTGTTACTACCAAGTTTTCTCAAAATCGAGTCAAAACGTTCTCAAAATCTATTAATCCAATTCAAAGAGGTAATTCATATTCATTGCTCAGTTCTTTAATTTTATTTACAATTTGTAGCATGTTCAAAGGATCATAATCCAATTTTTTAATGCATCTCTTGATGATTTTAGTGAATAATTTTAACATTGTGAGGTCTGTAGTTCTGCGTGTGTTGTTTGTCTCCTTCATAGTTTCAGTTTCAGGCAATTTCCTTTAGCTGTGCACATCCTACAAATATTTTTTACGTTCCATTTCTATTTGACTCAGTTTTAACAATTACTACTGAAACACCATCATGGCTGGGTTCTGTCCCTGTCTTAATTTCTCAAATGGGCTTCCACACCTTATCTGGTATTAATTGTGAAAAGTCACAATTTTTGCTAGCCCCTTGCCATACACCCACCTCCACACAGCCCCAGGACCCTAACTTCACTCATTCCCACACCCTCTTCCCTACAGTTTCCCATTCCTCTGTTCCGTCACCCCTTCCCAATCCACTTCTGCGCGTCACTGCTGCACGAACTCACCGGTGCCAGTACCCGTGCCCATACCGCGTGCCACATTCCTATCCCATATAGCTGCCACCTCTTCCTCTCCACATTTATATTCGTACACTTGCTGCCTCCTTTGGTGCCATCAGCCATCCTTCCCCAACCGTACCTGCAACACCACACTTCTTTCTGCCCTTGCCTGCTCCCCTCTCTCTCCTGTGAGATTTCTAGAGCTGTCGTGCATCCCACATATCTGTTGCCATCGGTTTCAATCTTCCCATGCTTCCTAGTCTTCTTCTCTTTCTCTTTTTCTCATGACCTCCCTTACCTCTTGTAAGAAGGCAACCTTCAGTCTTCCTCTTCTCCTTCTTCTCTAGGGGGAGATCATTTTTGGGCACCGGTCAATCACACTGTACGAGCGTAACAGGTGATCTGCCATTCTCATATTTTATCTGTGAGCTGTCTGAAGTCTGCGCCTTTTCCCAACTCTCGTATTCATTACGTGGTCTCGCGGATATATTCTACGTGATCTTTCTACAATTCTTAATTTCTTTTTTATTGACTCTGCGATACTTTTATACATCATCCTCTTCACTTTCCAACTTATCTGAGACCGTAACAGAGGGTTTAGCTCCTGGATTGCTGTTTTTTCATGGGCTACTCATAAAATTTAAATTTTTCATGTGTCTTGAAGTACTGACCATCTACTATTATGTTTTGTACACTTTCTTCACTGCACAGTTATTCAGTATTTTCAAAATTTATTTTCAGTCCCCACTTATCATATTATTCTAATAATTTTCTTAGCATAAATCAGCCTCCTCACTAGCCACCACTACCTGATGATCCATGAAGAACAAAAGTGTACATACATAGATCCTTTGTTACCTGAATGCCAAAAACTGCACATTTCCTACTCTAGAAGTCTGAGGCCTTCTGGATGTATATTTTAAACAATGTTGGAGGCAAGCAGCATCCCTCCATTACTTCTTTTGTAATTTTGAAATGCTGTGACAAAATTTTACTCCCCAATTTGCTCAAATACTCTGCAAACTTATATAGCTTGTATACAGGGTGTTACAAACAGGTACGGCCAAACTTTCAGGAAAAATTCCTCACACACAAAGAAAGAAAATATGTTATGTAGACATGTGTCCGGAAATGCTTACTTTCCATGTTAGAGCTCATTTTATTACTTCTCTTCAAATCACATCAGTCATGGAATGGAAACACACAGCAACAGAACGTACCAGCATGACTTCAAACACTTTGTTACAGGAAATGTTCAAAATGTCCTCCGTTAGCGAGGATACATGCATCCACCCACCGTCACATGGAATCCCTGATGCGCTGATGCAGCCCTGGAGAATGGCTTATCGTATCACAGCCGTCCACAATACAAGCACGAAGAGTCTCTAGATTTGGTATCGGGGTTGCGTAGACAAGAGCTTTCAAATGCCCCCATAAATGAAAGTCAACAGGGTTGAGGTCAGGAGAGTGTGGAGGCCATGGAATTGGTCCGCCTCTACCACTCCATCGGTCACCGAATCTGTTGTTGAGAAGCGTACGAACACTTCAACTGAAATGTGCAGGAGCTCCATCGTGCATGAACCAAATGTTGTGTCGTACTTGTAAAAGCACATGTTCTAGCAGCACAGGTAGAGTATCCCGTATGAAATCATGATAACATGCTCCATTGAGTGTAGGTGGAAGAACATGGGGCCCAATCAAGACATCACCAACAATGCCTGCCCAAACGTTCACGGAAAATCTGTGTTGATGATGTGATTGCACAATTGTGTGCAGATTCTCGTTAGCCCACACATGTTGATTGTGAAAATTTACAATTTGATCACGTTGGAATGAAGCCTCATCCGTAAAGAGAACATTTGCAATGAAATGAGGATTCACACATTGTTGGATGAACCATTCGCAGAAGTGTACCTGTGGAGGCCAATCAGCTGCTGATAGTGCCTGCACTCTGTACATGATACAGAAACAAATGGTTCTGCCGTAGCAGTCTCCATACAGTGACGTGGTCAACGTTACCTTGTACAGCAGCAACTTCTCTGACGCTGACATTAGGGTTATCGTCAACTGCACAAAGAATTGCCTCGTCCATTGCAGGTGTCCTCGTCATTCTAGGTCTTCCCCAGTCGCGAGTCATAGGATGGAATGTTCCGTGCTCCCTACGACGCCGATCAATTGCTTCGAACGTCTTCCTGTCGGGACACCTTCGTTCTGGAAATCTGTCTAGATACAAACGTATCGTGCCACGGCTATTGCCCCCATGCTAATCCATACATCAAATGGGCATCTGCCAACTCCGCATTTGTAAACATTGCACTGACTGCAAAACCACGTTCATGATGAACACTAACCTGTTGATGCTTGTGCTTGATGCTAGTACTGTAGAACGATGAGTCGCATGTCAACACAAGCACCAAAGTCAACATTACCTTCCTGCAATTGGGCCAACTGGCGGTGAATCGAGAAAGTACAGTACATACTGACAAAACTAAAATGAGCTCTAACATGGAAATTAAGCATTTCCGGACACATGTCCACACAACATCTTTTCTTTATTTGTGTGTGAGGAATGTTTCCTGAAAGTTTGGCCGTACCTTTTTGTAACACCCTGTATACTTCTAACATTTGTCTTTTAGGCCCACTCCCCCTTAAGACCTAAAACAGTTTTTTCAGTGGCACTGTCACATGCCTTAAGATCTATGAACACTCAATGGCTACTCAGTTTCCTTTCCAGTCTGTTTGGCATTAGTTGTCTCAAAATAAAAATGTTGTCATTACAATATCTTCCCTACTAGAATTCATTTCCTCCTCAATGTCCCTCAACATCCTCTCTATCCCACCCTTTAGAACTTGACCATACAAACTACCAACAGAGTAGGTGATAATTTCCAAACACCTTCTTACTACCTTTCTTTTAAATTGGACTTAGATATTGCAAATTTCTTTCTTTGGGCCCTTTTTCTCCCTCTAACATGCATGCATTAAACAATTTACTCAAACATTCTCAAAAACCTTCAGCCCATGCTACAGTAATTCTATTGGTATGCTACCTGATCCAGGAGATTTTCCATTACTTTAACAAATCTTCCTACTTCTGCTGCAGTTATTGGGTCTACATTTCACACAGACAATTCATTCTTGAAATCCATATGTATGGCCTTACATCTGGTTCTCTGTTCCATAAGCAGTATCTTGAAATGATTCTCTAATGCCAATAATGGAAAAATCACTGTACAGAGAGTCCCATAATGTTCCATCTCAGAATCAATGTAGATTTTATTTTATTTAAATTATTTACCTCAAAATATAACATGCCATGCAGTTTTATTTGCAGACAACACATCCACACTTAGTGAAATTGAGACCATAGAACACATTCCTTAAAGAGTCACTGACACTCTAAATAGTTTAGAGCATTGGTTTGATGTAAATTTATTTAAATTAAATATAAAAAAACTTTTATACAGTTTAAAACTAAACAAAATCAAGTGACTTCCCAACTACCCATAAAAATTAGGAACTTCGGGGAGCAGAAACTGTCAAACTCCTGGGGATATTTCTAGAAAAAAATTCCTGGTCTTCTCATATAAGCTACTTGGCCAAACAAGCTAAACAGTCTTGCATTCACAATGAGAATATTATCTTATGCAAGTGACATGGACACTAGGAAAGTTTTTTGCCATAGCTATTATGAATCTATTGTAAGATACAGAATAATCTTTTCGGGGAATGCAAGTAGTGTAAACAGAATATTATTATTATTTTAAAAACGTTGTTGTTATTCTTTTTGTTGCTGGGGTCTTCA
Organism: Schistocerca nitens; assembly: GCF_023898315.1. Taxonomy (NCBI): domain Eukaryota; kingdom Metazoa; phylum Arthropoda; class Insecta; order Orthoptera; family Acrididae; genus Schistocerca; species Schistocerca nitens. The sequence continues at coordinate 76,340,999 of NC_064616.1, read as the reverse complement.
GTCCGAAGACTGGTTTCATGCAACTACTTGTAACCTACATCTGTCTGAATCTGCTTACTGCATTCACTCCTGGTTTCCCTCTACTATTTTTACCTCCCACACTTCCTTCCAGTATTAAACTGGTGATCCCTCAAGGTCTCAGAATGTGCCATACCAACCAATTCCTTCTTCTAATCAGATTGCGCCACATATTTCTTTGCTTCCAAACTGTATTCAATACCTCCCCCTTAGTTACATGCTCTACCCATTTAATCTTCAGCATTCTTCTATAGCACCACATTTCAAGAGCTTCTGTTCTCTTCTTGTCTAAATCGTTTATCGTCCACGTTTCACATCCAAACATGGCTACACTCTATACTAATACTTTCAGAAAAGACTTTCTGACACTTAAATATATACTCTATGTCAACAAATTTCTCTTCTTCACAAACACTTTTCTTGTCATTGTCAGTACATTTTATATTCTCTCTACTTCAGCCATCATCAGTAATTTCTCTCTACTTCAGCCATCATCAGTAATTTTACTTCCACTACTCTCAATGTCCCATTTCCTTATCTAATTCCTTCAGCACCACCTGATTTAATTCACTACATTCCATTGTGCTTATTTTGCTTTTGTTGATGTTCATTTCAAAAAATGGTTCAAATGGCTCTGAGCACTATGGGACTTAACATCTGAGGTCATCAGTCCCCTAGAATGTAGAACTACTTAAACCTAACTAACCTAAGGACATCACACACTTCCATGCCTGCGGCAGGATTTGAACCTGCAACCGCAGCAGTCGTGTGGTTCCAGAACCGCTCGGCCACACCGGCTGGCTGTTCATTTCATATCCTCCTTTCAAGACACTGTCCATTCCATTCAACTATTCTTCCAAGTCCTTTGCTGTCTCTGACAAAATTAAAATGTCATTGGCAAACCTCAAAGTTTTGATTTCTTCTCACTGGACTTTAATTACTACTACAAATTTTTCTTTGGTTTCCTTTACTGCTTGCTCAATGTACAGATTGAATAACATTGCAACAGGCTACAGCCCAGTCTCACTCCCTTCCCAACCACTGCTTCCCTTTCATGCCTCCTTGATTCTTATAACTGCCACCTGGTTTCTGTACAAGTTGTAAATAGCCTTTTGGTCCTAGTATTTTACCTCTCCTACCCCAGAATTTCAAAGAACGTATCCCAGTCAACAATTTCAAAAGCTTTCGCCAAGTCTTCAAACACCATAAATGTAGGTTTGCCTTTTCTTAACCTATCTTTAATGAGAAGTCGTAGGGTCAGTATTGCCTCGCATGTTCCTACTTTTCTTGGGAATTAAAACTGCTCTTCCTAAGGTTGGCTTGTACCAGTTTTTCCATCCTCCTATAAAGAATTCATGTTAGTATTTTGCAACCATGACCTATTGAACTGATAGTTCAGTAATATTCACATCTGTCAACACCTGCTTTCTTTGGAATTGGAATTATAATATTATTCTTGAAATCTGAGGAAATTTTGCTTGTCTCATACATTTTGCTCACCAGATGGAAGAGTTTTGTCATGACTTGTTCTCCCAAGGCTATCAGTAGTTCTAACGGAATGTCATCTACTTCCAGGGCCTTGTTTCGGCTTAGGTCTTTCAGTGCTCTGTCAAATTCTTAACACAGAATCACATCTCCCATTTCATCTTCATCTACATCCTCTTCCATTTCTATAATATTGCCCTCAAGTACATCTTCCTTGTACAGACCCCCTATACACTACTTCCACTTTTCAGCTTTCCCTTTTTTCCCTTAGGACTGGTTTTCCATCTGACTTCTTGACATTCATACAGGTCGTTCTCTTTTCTCCTAAGTTCTCTTTACTTTTTCTGTAGTCAGTATCTATCTTTCCTTTAGTGATATATGCTTCTAAATCCTTATATTTGTCCTCTAACCATTCCTGCTTAGCCAATTTTCACTTCCTGTCAATCTCATTTTTTAGACATTTGTATTCCCTTTCACCTACTTCATTTACTGCATTTTTATACTTTCTCCTTTCATCAGTTAAATTCAGATCTCTTGTTTACCAGAGGATTTCCACTAGCTCTCATCTTTTTACCTATTTGTTCCTCTGCCTTCACTATATCACCTCTCAAAGCTACCCATTTTCCTTCTACAGTAGTCATTTCCCATGTTCTTGTCAATCGTTGCCCAATATTCCCCCTGAAACTATCAACAACTTCTGGTTACTTCAGTTTATCCAGGTCCTATCTCCTTAATTTCCTACATTTTTGCAATTTCTTCAATTTTAATCTATAGTTCGCAAATAATAAATTGCGCTCAGAGTCCACATCCGCCCCTGGAAATTTCTTACAGGTTCATATTTGGATCCGAAATCTCTTTCTTACCGTTATATAATCAGTCTGAAACCTTCTGGTGTCTCCAGGTCTTCCACATATACAACCTTCTTACAACATTCTTGAATCAAATGTTAGCTACGATTGCATCATGCTCTGTGCAAAGTTCTACCCACAAACCATATTCAGCTACTATTTTTCCTTCTCTTCCTTTTCCTACTACCGAATTCTAATCGCCCATGACTGTCACATTTTCATCTCCCTTAACTATCTGAATAATTTCATTTATCCCACCATACATTTCTTCAATCTCTTCATCATCTACAGAGCTATCTGGCACAGAAACTTGTATTACTGTGGAGGGTGTGGGCTTTGTGTCGAACTTGGCTACGATAATGTGTTCACTATGCTGTTCACAGTAGCTTATCAGCATTCCTATTTTCTTATTCATTATTAAACATATTCATGCATTACCCCTATTTTGTCCGCCTGCAGTAGCTGAATTGTCAGCGTGACAGATTGTCAATCCTCTGGGCCCAGGTTCGATTCCCGGCTGGGAGGGGAATTTTCTCTGCCCAGGGACTTGGTGTTGTGCTATCATCATCATCATCATCATCATCATCATCCTATCATCCTCATCGACTGCAGGTCGCCAAAATGGCGTCAAACCGAAAGACCGGCACCCAGCAAACAGCCTGCCCGATGGGGGGCCCTACCCATACGATTAAAAAAAAAAACTATTTTATTTTGTATTTATAACCCTGTATTCACCTGACCAGAAGTCCTGCTCCTCCTGCCACTGAACTTTACTAATTACCACTGTAACTTTAACCTATCTATTGCCCTTTTTAAATTTTCTAAGCTACCTGCCCGATTAGGGGATCTGACACTCCACACACTGATCCATAGAATGACAGTTTTGTTTCTCCTGATTATTATTAGAAATATGTGTAATATTAAACCTAGACAGTTATGCCAACTGTTATTCATGGAACTAAAAATTTTCACTATTATGAACTGTTTGTCTTTATCTGTACCATTCCAAAATTATTTATTGAAAACCATTTTCAACACATGTATGACACATGAAACAGAGATAATTTCATATTGCTGTCTCCTAGACTAAAACTATACTCCCAGACTCCTCAGTAATGAAAATTTATAATAAATTAAAAATGAAAAACTTACACAGTATGGAACTAGATTTATGAAGATAAAATTACGCACCAGCCTAGTGCAAAAATGTTGTTATTCACTAATGAAATTTTTAGATGATTAAGATTTCCTTGCACGGTAATAAATTTCGAATTATTTTTTAAAATTAAGATTGATTTTTTTGACACATTGTATGTATCTCTGTCACATTATTTACTCTGATGAGTCTCCTGTAGTTTAAATCAATGATTCACATATGTACAACACAAGACACCTGTGTACACCCCATACATCTGTCTATCTTCACATGTCTTTCTTCTCACACCTAATTTATCCTATCAATAATTTCTTTTCATCTTCATTGTCTTATATCCACATTCTTTATTCTAGCCTCCAGGTCTGTCATCCTCAGCCAATTGTTATACATTTTCTTCTCCATTTTCGTCTTTTCACATATGTTCTCCATACACCACTCTGGGCTTTGTTTTGTTAGTCTGCTTTGTTGACCCAGCACTTCATACGCTACCTTGTGAATGCATCTTTTGATTTGTTGGTATTTCTCTACAGAATTTCTGCATTCATAAAAACTTAGCAGCTTACTAGCTAGTCTCAGTTTATTAAGAAATTTTAGTCTCAACTCTGAGACTATTTATATTATATTATATTTGACAGCATCCAGGATTGTAATATGAGCACTACCTTCCTGAGGAACCCTTTTCCTTCATGGTGGCATGACTATATTTGCTCTAAGCAGGAAGTGGTCGGAGCCATATTATAGGCCTCTGTGTACCCTTACATCATTCACACTAAGTGTAGAATATTTGTTTTGTGTTATACAAACAACAACTGTTCTCAAATCTCTTGAATGACTGTCATGTGTATTTATGTATCCACTTATCTGAAAGAAACCAAATAAAATTTTCAAATTCAATGCAGCGCATGTGTTTACCAATATTTCACCATTTTCATTTATGACATTTTCTCCACATGTTCCTACTACCTCATCATCTACCTCTGTACCTATTCTTGCATTAAAATCTCCCATACTGATTATTCCCTTTTGATGCATTATCTTTTCCAGGACAATTGTCAATTCATCAGCAAATCCATCTTTGGTTTTGCTATCAGTGTCATTTGTTGAAGCATACACTCCCACTAACGTGCACCGCATCCACACTTGGGGAAGTCCACAGTCATAATTCTTTTTCTCTAACAAATGGCTTTGCATTACCATATCTATCATACTCTGATAGCTGGAAATGACTAGAAGTGTCCTGTACTTAGCATCTGCCTTGACATTGCTTTACTAGTATCAGCTACATTGGTGAATCTTGGAGATATGCCATGTCTGTAGAACAAAAGCAGAAACATGACATGAGTCACTACATGTGCTGCCAAAGCCAGACCCCACGCAGGACACTGTTGAGGAGTACAAACAGAAACACACCTCGACAAAATATTATCCTCCTCCTTCATGAAAGTTCTGTGATACCTTGTTTCAAGGCATAAGACTAATCCTAAACACAAGTATCAGTTTTTACAAGATTCCATTATTGGTACTCAGCAAGCATCCTACAATGAAGCATCAATGAGTTTAGTGTTGGCATGTTTGTTGCTGTTAGTAGTAGTTTATCTTGCAGAAAAACTGAAGTAGATAGTTCCTGTGACTTAGTATGGTTAGAGGTTATTCTTGACAACCAGAATAAAATAATAACTGGATCCTTTTACTGACCTCTCACCTCAGATGATACAATTGCTGAAAGGTTCAAAGAAACCTTGAGAGCAATTTCAAACACGCGCCTGACTCATACAATTGTAGTTGGCGGTGACTTCAATTTTACCCTCAATATGGTGGCAAAAATACATGTTTAAACCAGGAGGTATGCATAAAAGATCATCAGTAATTGTGCTAAACACATTCTCTGAAAATTATTTTGAGGAATTAGTTCATGAGCCCATTTGAATAGTAAACGGTTGTGACAACACACTAGCCCTCTTAACAACAAATAATCCTGAGCTAGTAATGAGTGTCAAACCAGATACACAGATTAGTGAACACAGGGTTGTCATAGCAAGACTGAGTACCATGACTCCCAAATCCGCAAAAAATATATCTATTCAAAAACACAGATAAAACTTCAGTTGATGCATTCCCGAGAGACAATCTTCCAAATCAACAATGTAAGTGTAGACCAGATGAGGCTTGAATTCAAAAAAAATAGTATGGACAGCAACTGGAAGATTTGTACCAAATAAATTAACAAACAATTGATCTGATCCCCCGTGGTAAACAAAACAAGTCAGAACAGTGCTGCAGAAAAAATGAAAACAGCGTGCCAAATTTAAATGAATGCAAAATTCCCAGGATTGGCTATCTTTAACAGAAGCTCAAAATTTAGTGTGGATTTCAATGAGACATGCTCATAGTAGTTTCTACAGAAAAACTTTGTCTCAAAACTTGGCAAAAAATCCAAAGAGATTCAGGTCATATGTAAAGTATGCTAGCAGCAAGACACAAGCAATGGAATGCTATGACGATGCCGCTAAAGCAAAGTTACTAAACACAGCCATCCGAAATTACTTCACCAAAGATGATGAAGTACATATTTCACAATTCAAATCAAGAACAGCTGCCAACGTGAGTAACTTAGAAGTAGATATCCTCGGAGTAGTTAAGCAACTTAAACCACTTAATAAAAGCAAATCTCCTGGTCCAGACTGTATACAAATTACGTTCCTTTCGGAGTATGCTGATGCAGTAGCTCTGTAATTAACAATCATATACAACAGCTCGATCGATGAAAGATCTGTACCCAAAGACTGGAGAGTTGCACAGGTCACACCAACATTCATGAAAGGCAATAGGAGCAATCCACTAAATTACAAGCCCATATTATTAACATCGATATGCAGCAGGATTGTGGAACATATATTGTCTTCAAACATTATGAATTATCTCAATGAGAACGGTCTATTGACACACAGTCAACACGTATTTAGAAAACATCATTCTTGAGAAAAACAACAAACTCTTTACTTACAAAAAGTGTTGAAGGCTATTGACAAGTAATTTCAAACTGATTCTGTATTTCTAGATTTCCAGAAGTCTTTTGACACTGCAGCTCATAAGTAGCTTGTAATCAACTGAGTTATGTGTCTGGATTCTTGATTTCCTGTCAGAGAGGTCACAGTTTGTAGTAATTGACGAAAAGTCTCTGAGTAAAACGGAAGTGATTTCTGGCATTCCCCAAGGTAGTGTTATAGGGCCTCTGCTGCTCCTTATCTATACAAATGATTTAGGAGACAATCCGAGCAGCTGTCTTAGGTCTTTTGCAGATGATGCTATCGTTTATCATCAAAACCAATTGAAAAACGATTTAGATAAGGTATCTGCATGGTGCAAAAATTTGCAATTGACCTTAAATAATGAGAAGTGTAAGGTCATGCATGTAGGTGTTCAAAGGAATCCGTCAAGCTACGATTACACCCTAAATCAGTCAAATCTAAAAGCCATAAATTCAAATAAATAGCTACGAATAACAATTACGAACAACTTAAATTGGAAAGAAAACATAAAAAATATTATGAGACTGCTTACGCTACCCTTGTGTGTCCTCTTTTGGAGTACAGCTGCACAGTGGGGGATCCTTACAAGATAGGATTACACTGAGAAAGTTAAAACAAGGGCAGACTTTTTTGTTATCAAGGAATAGGGGAGAGAGTGTCATGGACGTGATACAGGATTTGAGGTGGACATCATAAGAACAAAGGCATTTCTTGCTGCAGCTGGATCTTCTTATGAAATTTCAATCACCAACTTCCTCCTCCAAATGCAAATGCAAAAATATTTTGTTGATGCCAGCTTACACAGGGAGGTATGATCATCATAATAAAATAAGGGAAATTAGATCTTATGGAGAAAGATATAGGTGTTCATTTTTTTTTCACATGCTGTTCGAGAGTGGAATAATAGAGAATTATTGTGAAGGTGGGTTGAGGAATCCTCTGCCAGGCACTTAAATGTGATTTTCAGAGTAGGCATGTAAATGTAGATGTAGTACAAAGGGAATATACTGCAAGTAATCATGAACAAGTTTGAATTTTAAAATAACAACACAAGTCATGCTGATTCTTTTGCTGTGGTTGTTCTGTGTATCTTAAAAGAAGAAAGCAACTAACTGTACCTTTATTGGAGCCTTGCTGGTGATATTTGCAACAAGGAAGTTCATCGCTATATCTTCACAGTTCATGTGTTCGTCCACCCATTCCTTAATATGACCTGGCATTGCAGTAGTATAGAGGTAACTCCAGTACTGTTGAAAAGAACAGTCAGTGTTAGTGTCATGGACCAATGTCGCATTTATATTATGTATAAGGGGCATAATTTCCATAACTTTTAGTGCCTTCATGGAAAAATGCTTGCAGTTGCCTACAGAACCAGGATTGCATCCAGATGTGCACCTCTTCATCTGAAGCGAATCAATGGCCATGAACATCTTTCTTCAGGACTCAAAAAATTTTGAAATCACATGGGGAAAGATCAGGACTGTGTGGAGGATGTGTAAGGGCTTCCCAGTGAAACTTATGCACCATACTCAAAACAACCTTGGCAACATGTAGGCAAGCATTACCCTGCAACAGAATAATGCCATTTTGACTATGATGCAGAAGTCTCACTGGGAGGTCCTTACAAATCCTTCATACACTCCCAATCTCTCCCCATGTGATTTCCGTATTTTTGGTGCCCTGAAGAATGACATTTGTGGCTATCAGTTTGCTTTGGGCGAAGAGGTGCATGCCTGGGTACAATGATGATTCCATAGGCAACTACAAACACTTTTCAATGAAAGCATCGACTGTCTTGTCTTACTGTGGGATAAGTGTATTAACAGTTAAGGAGGTTACTTTTAAAATAATAAACAGTTTACTTCTTTTTTTTCCCCCATATGTCTCATTTTCATTTGTGCACCCCTTGTATTATTATACAAAAATACACCAAAAACTACAGAACAAATGATAGCCGTGAAGTTACATTGTGACAATCTCTAACTCATGCTATGGTTCATAGATACAGTCAAATTACTCTTATAATTTGCCATGTCTTGTTTTATTTTATTTTCCTAATGACATATCACTCATAAGAACCAATTAACTTTGAAGCTGGCACTAGTTGCAACAATAAAAAAACTGTGATACTATCCAATAGTTATGCACATAATACTCTTCTCATACCAACACCCATACTTTTCTCATATCAACACTCATTTGCTAAGGAACCTCAGATTTCTAGCCGTCTAATTTGTGAAATAACACTCAATATATCAAAGATTTCTTCCAACATTTTCATTAGTTGTTCTGATTTCAGGAGGCTGGCAGTGTGCTGTTATGTTATTTCTACTAAAAAATTTCTGTTATATAGTTACTTAATAGATTTTAAGAACCCAACTTAACCTTTAAGCCCTTTCTGTATGTAATAACTTTCAAATACAACTTATCCTTGTTTAATGGTGCACTTGAATCATTTAGGTGCATTATATTATGGGAAGTAATTTTTAATGTTGATGATGCCTAACCAAGAGGACCATCTTCTTAGGTTCTCTTTGTTGATTGGGCATGTTCTCTTTGTTGATTGGGCATTTTTGCTATCCAATAGCTCACCCAAATTAACAGGAATTTTTTTGAGGGGGGAAGGAGGAGAGGGGATGTGTTACTGACACCCAAATTGTTCCCACAAGAAGCTAGGGAAATATAGATTGAGAGAGAGTCTTGCATCATCTGGGCAAGCATACTAGAATTTGAGTGCAGCAGGGTTTTACCATGCTTGCAAGCAAAGTGGCCAAGGCAAGATTCCCACTCCCTGTAACACACAGCATTTCAATAGACTGTCCAGAGCTATAACATAGAGAAGTCATTGGCCAGCCTTTATCTATGCACTGAACAACAGCTTGCTATGTATATGTAGGTCACTACCATGAAACTTAACAAATAGTGAATGTTCATTCGCCTGATAAATAAGACTACCTTCTCCCAAAATCACAAAAAATACCAAGTAAATTGGATTCATGAAGATTTGCAATATTACGTAATTATTGCTCACAAGAAAACAGCAAAACCTTGAAAAAGAAAAAAATTGTTGAGTAGAAATTAAAACTAATATTAGTGTAGTTATTCTTTTCGAGAATTACAGAACAACTTGCAAAATCAAAAAATTTACTTGATAAATATCTGAATTTCCATTCCTCCAGTTTCTATTCCTTGAATATGTTACTTTGCTTTTACCTCAACTTTATAGAAGAGAATGTATACATTTAAAAAAGAATCTAACATTTCTATGTTGTCTACAAAATACCTAGATTTCAGCAATAACTAATTTACCTCAGTATAACTTTTACTTACAATATATTTCACAACAATTTTAATTATCACAGGAAATAATAATTAGATTACATCTTCTTTGTATAAACAGTTCCCAACAATAATTAATTCTTTTCACAAAAGAAAAATAAGAAACAGGGTTGGCATAGCCACTATATTAATTCTTTTTAAATGTTTTTTCTCACCTTGTGGTGGAATGCAGCACCAGTCAGAACCATAGATATATGATTGGTCCACTCTGATTCATATTTCCAGTGTTGTGTCACATTGTCCCAAACATGGGTTCGTGAAGGAAACCCAACAATACGGTCTGGAAATTCTCGCCACACCTGTGATGAGTAAAATCAATCCCATTTTTTTCCACAAAATTACACAGTATATGTAAAGATTTAATGTACATCACTGTTACAGCAAAGACATACAAAAGCCTACATAAATCTGACATTTGTGTCTAAGACTATTAAAAAATGCATAGAAACATTTGCAGAAATAGCAAGAATTGAACTAGAGTCCGTATAAATTTCAGCTGCCATGCAACAGGAAACAGTTGTGATTATGTGACATTATAGTTTGCAGACACTTCACAACAAGTGATGACAAGAGGTCTGAATTGAGCAAAACTTTGAAGATCAATGAGATCAAATTCACCTGCTGGCAGGGTTTTGTGTGTATAGAATGATCAGTCACGGCAAGATGTGTATGCTGTTGCATTAGATGACTCAACACCACAAACATTAACACAGAGCACGATCTAAAAGTGTACCACAGTCAGCTAGTGAAAGTGAAAAGGAAGGCAAGCACATCAACCAATAGTAATTCATTCTTTTACACAAGGCTCTCTTCTGTTTGTCAAATCAGTGATTACATACATGTTAATCTAGTTCACAGCTAGTTACATTTAGAAACATGAACTTAGGATTGTGATGCTCGACAAGTAACAACCTTTTTTCAGTACTGCCCAGACACAAAAGTAAAATTATTGTCAGCTCCTTGTTGCAGCACTTATTTGTGAGAAAATGTGAATATCGGACTCTGTTTTGCTTACCATGCACACATTCCAAACTATCAGTTTGTCTAACATTATTTCACCTAGGTTTATTCACCTGATTACCAGCTGTCATCAACAAACATGGTGCGACATTTACCCAACGGAGGCAGTGCATTTCCCCAGAAGACATCAAGAAACTTTCCAAAAAGTGACACAACAGAGACAGATACTGTCTTACCCAATCATTATCAATTTTCACATGGAATTGTTGGTATAGGGCTTTGAGAATTTAACAAATCAAGTCATAAAATCAATGGTTAATTTCGTCACCAGATAGCTTTATGAGTCACAGAGCTATTGTAGCGAGCACTCTCATCTTCCTCTGATCTGTGAATCAACACACTGCCCCAGTGATGGAGTGACCTACTATTTTATGTGAAATAGTAACAGAGTGCTTTGGGATTTTAATGTACCCGAAATACAGGTAAAAGTGGAAATAATACTAAGCAACAGAAAAATTCAGCAAACAAACACTGACCTTTGTGATTATTGCCTTGGGACTGCACCATAAAGTCACATTTTACATATTGTGTGAGGTAGATCAGTGAAAAATCACTGAATTTACTCTCAAATGGAAGAAGCTTCTAACACCCTAATCATATTTCTCTTAAAATGACATGGTGATCCCTTCAGCAAGGTCACAAGCAATACACCTCTCATCCTTGCCAAATTAAACATGTAACCAATCTAAAATGCTACAAAAAAAACAACAGTTTTCACAAATTAAATTCCTATTCCTAGTTCTAGTACTCTGACATGCTGGAATTCTAAACACCAGCAATTTCATCCAATAAACTCAAGACATCTCTGCATGATTTCTGTAAACACATGGTTCAGTTCTGGGACACTCATATATAGACAAGGGACTTGCAAATATTTTTAGCAAATAAATTTACAGTCATTAAGGAGAATTTCAGAAGGTAATTGCAGTAGCCACCAGAAAGATCGCGGGAGGCGCACATTGGCACGGCGCGTCACGGACGGTAGTTGCCGCAAGTAGAGTCCCGTCCACCAGAGGGCACGCGAGAATTCGGACGCGACCTCTGCCGGCATAACAACAACAACAACTCCGGCAGCACGGGCCGTGCCCAGTCAGTTAACATCGGGCATGCCTAGGACACAGTCCCGGTCAACGCTAAGTGAAGTGCGACGTAAACGTGAACAGTGTTACTACAGTAATAAAGTACTTAAAAAGGCAATGAGTGTCTAGTGTACTAGATAAAAAAAAGCATTTGTGTGTCTGTAATATGTAACTGTATTCAATGACATGTAAGTTTACACTGAAATCAGTATGTGGTACCTTTATAATACAATGAAATATCAGTACATCAGTACAGCAGGAATCATATTAATTGTGCTCCAGATATATCACAACCTATTAAGTTAAGTGGCTTTTTAACTATTTTAAACCAGGGTCATTGCATGCCAAGTGGTCTAGAGGTTCCCACATGACTAGCACAGATTTTTTCTGAAATTCTGTGTGGACATTCGCACATGTCTCAAATGAATATAAACAAAATTTTACTTTGACCAATATCATACTTCCAGCTGTATAGTAATTTGTTAACACTATCTATGGAAACATTTTCTTGAAAGAAACATAACTAAGTCATCTTGCATAACATTTTACACTCTCTTAAGTGAAATAATAAAAAAAAGATTTCTTGAGTAATTTTCATATGGATAATTTGAAACAAAGTTGGCTGAAAAATGTGTGCTTGAAAGAATGTGAAGTTTACTTGTTTATATCTCCAGAAATGATAGCAGGATAAACCCAAAATTACGCACATAACAATTTACCAGTACAATGCTTCAGAATATAGAATTTCATTCTCCTACTGATTTCCAATAGGTTACAAAAAGAGGGCAATGTTGACAATTTTTGTAAAAACGCCAAAAATGGCTATTTTTAGCCAACTTTTACATAATAGAATCTTCTGCAAACTCATTTAAACCATTTTATCAGAAAGACCATTCTAAACCATCTAAAAAAAATAAATTTGGTTTTGCAATGCATGCATATAAGGCCCTACAAATGAAGAGGTGGAGGCTCATTTAAAATACACCCATATTCTGCAGGTACTCACATCTGACATCTTTTATTACATCTTATAGTTGTTTAGTACTCTCTAGGGAAGGTAATACCAAAAGTCCTGATGACTAGGAAATGAGATTGACTCAGAACAAACTCAAAAAAACTTCAAAAGAAGGGATGTCTTTTGTCACGACTCATCATGACATATTTCAGCCTGTCTTATTGCTATGGTAACTACAGAACAAAACTGGTTATAAATTTCAAAATTTAACTGTGCATTACCAAGGCACTACACATTATGATAGCAAAATTTTTGCATAACAGCCGCAACACACATCGTTCAAACTGCCTTAAGTGTTACATCAATGTCGCACTACGTAAGTTCTGGGGAAATTCATAGCAACCTACCTGACTTTTTTTTTTTTTTTTTTTTTTGGAAAGGATTCACGTTATAACAAATTTGGAGTATGTCTTCTTATTATGCAATACTATTGACATGCTAGTTTAATTCCAGTTTAAAGTACAGGACATTTTGTGTTTGCATCGTTTGGGGTTTATATGAACTAATGAAAAACTCTGTAAATGTGTTGCTATGGTTCAAGGTGGCTTAACCACTGCTGGTCTCTCTTAAAGTAAGGAAACCAGCGTCCCCATCACCATAGGTGCCACATTCGATAGCTGTGTAACAGCAGTCACTGGTGGGTTTCTTTACCACAAGTTCCAAGCCTGATAAGTGTTTCTTTACACAAGATCCCAAGCCTAATGATACACTTCTCTAAGTGTCAGAGAACTAAGCTATAAGAGGTATCTTTTAGGGGTGATAAGCTTGTGTTTCCTTCATGCTACTTGAATTATAACTGTAATAATGTGTTGTCACAGAATCCAGGACTCTTCACCCATTGATGGACAATAAAATGAGTTTGCTGGGCTATGTGGGTGCATAAAGCTTATTAAAACATCCTTCCGCTCATCGGAAGTCTCACAGGTATTTTGAATCCACCACTCTTTTCCATAAACACATACAGCGAATTGCCTTGGCTGAAGGTGATTAAAGTGTAGGTGAACAAGGGTAAAAGAATCGGTGAGTCACAGTACATGGAAGAAGGGTTAGATCATTTAACAATTATATTTAGAAGAAATAGCTACCCTGAGAAAGGGGAGATTAATAGGGCACTACATATTAAAATATCAGGATCTTCTAGCAAAACAGAACAAGCTACAGGGAAAGGTCTCCTCGCATTCATAAAAACACACAGATTGCATCAGCAGAGTGCTAAGTAGCCACAGTACAGGCACAGTGTTTAAACTTTAAAAAAAGTTTGTGAATATTTGAACACTGGAAAGTACCTACTCTCACCATTTTCCACAGCAGGAGTATACAAAACCCCTTGCATATGTGATCAGGTGTACATAGGAACTACAAAAGGAAGCATTAACACCCAGTTCAAAAAATGCAAATGCAATTGTTATCTGCACAAGACTATGAAATGTAGCAAGATGGAGTTACTCTATGTACTACTGTTCTACTCTTTTAGATTACTAGTTTTTTTCTTTTGATTACTAGACTGATAGTAGATGTACCTAGTTTACTTAAAATGTCAAAATTCCTATCTAAGCTGTATTTTATTAAAATTACAGCTTACATAGGAATTTTGACATTCGGAATTTGTAGTTTACTAGATTATTTGAGTGCTGATAATCCCAATGACAAAGTTAATTTTCCATAAAACGTTTTCCTTTAAGATAAATTTGTAATTAAAGTTGTTCCTACACCAATTAATGTGGTGAACTAATAAATCTTTGTTAAAAAAAGGTCTAGCTCATTGGATACCTTTAATTTAACTCTTTCCTGCAACCAGTTTATTTTTCCTAGAAACTTGTTAACTAACGAATTATTTGCACTAAAAGTTTTGACCCATGTAAAATTACTTTCATTATTTGAACTTTTAAGTGTGTGTAGTTCCCAAATTTCAAGTTATACTTTTGTTGCCCTCATTTTTCTAAATCAGACAGTGCATTTCGTTATTCAAATAAGCCACTAATTAAGGATGTAAATAAATCAGGAAAATTAAGAGAATTTTACATGAAATTCGGTAAACCACTGCATAAATATACAGTGTGTTACTCAGATAGTACTTTGAACTTTAATACTTTCATACATATCTAGCATATAGTGACACAAAATAAGTATGGATTCAATAGAGTGATAACATTAACAAATTTGAACCTCGCGCTATTATAAAGTAAAAAGTAATAACCAATTTATTTAATTATCCATATGGCTGACTATAGGACCAGTTGACAATGCCACAATCAGTTTGGTATTAGCTATCGAATCTGCGGCTAGCTTTCACCACAATAACAGCTACATACTGAAGTCTGCACTTAGCTATTATTTGAGTAACATCTCTATGATAGAATTTGTATTTGGTAACAAAACTCATTATACAATTTACTTGATTAACACCTCAATGTAGAAGTCGTGCCTGGTAATCACTAGATCAACATTTCTTTATCAAAGTGAGCATCAGAATAAATCTTAGTAAACAACTTTATAGAGTCTTTTGGTTATTTCTTACACTTACGATCTATGGTCTGTGGAAGGCTAATGTGTATACAAACATTAGTGCTGAATTAGTAATGGAACAGTTTACTACATAAGTCGCCAGTGACAATGATTGTGATGTGAGGATGTTCTAACCTCTCATTTGTAAATAATGAAATGTATTGATAGGAGAAGCTGATCACTGCCAAGATGCGTGTGTGTGTGTGTGTGTGTGTGTGTGTGTGTGTGTGTGTGTGGACAACAATAAATGTGCTAACAAGTCAATGTCAAATCAGTGGTGGTGTGTCTTATTTTTCAACTTTGTGACCGCACCTACTCGTCATCACTGATTTCATCCAAATGTAAAGTATATGAAGGGCTTGAACAGAAATGAAAGTGGCAGAGAAGTAAGAGCTCCTGATGGCCAACCGCTTAGATGGCATGGCACTGGTGAGGCATCAGCGATTTATGTTTGCACAGTTCCCCAGGCAGTGACTGGCACAGCAGAAAGACTATAGAATGGTAATGTGAGGGTTACTGGGTTGGATTCCAGTCCAGAAACTTTTTTTACTTTCAGTTTTTACATTATTTACATTGCAAGTAAACCAAAATAGTGTTTAATATTTTTATAAAAGGCTAGTGTTTAATATTTTTATAAAAGGCATCAAAAGAAACGGCAAAGAAAAATTTGGGATTGGAAACAAATTTCCAGACAGGTATACATGAGAACTTGGTATATAAAATTACATACTTCGTTATTTTACAGTTGATGATTTACGTTTGCTGGGGTGATATTCATTGTAAAAACAGGGAAACCAGCAATTTTCTCAGCATCTTGCAAAAATAATAAATGATGTATTTTTACAATTACAGGGTTGTTTCAATGTTTCTACACAAAAACAAACTTAGTTTACATTCATAAAAGGTTGACTCTCATCACACAGTTTGGCAGCAAACCACACATAATACATCATTTTGCAAACTATTGTTGAGGATAGCTGGTGATGTACAGTGGAATGTATTTTGATACAGTTTTCTCAGAATGTAGTTTATTTTCTCTCTCGATGAGATACTAGTAATTCTGAAGCTGTTTCATCAAATTCTTTGCCTGATGATAAAAATAGACATTGCAGGGTTGCACTAGCACAGTGCATTTGGGGGAGCCACTTTAATACTGCATGATGGCACTCTTTCTTAATCTTGAAAAATGTCATTGTATAATTGTGAATTTGCTTGTCTTCCCCACAAGTCAATTAATAGAAGAAATCTATTCTCCTGCATTTATGGCTTCATCATATCAGTCAAATAATTTTTGAATAAGGTGGTTGTAAGTTCCCCAGATTTTTAAACATACTACTCCACCATCTTTTGTATACTTGATCCAAAAGAACCAGTATGCTCTTGTAACCATATTTAGACTATTGGTAATAGTTTTCCAGAAGGGTTCTTCCCAGTGCAAGTAATGTAAAAAGTCAAAATGGGAAATAAAATAAAAGAGAGAGCTTCCACATAGGGATTTGACACCACAACCCTCAGATTAGCAATCTATACTCTTCCTGCTGCACCAGCCACTGCACGAAAACCACACTAACGTATAAGGCTGATGCCACACCCAACCTATGCCAAAAATGCTATTTTTTTTTTTTTTTTAACACTTGGCCATCTGGAGCTACCACATCTGTCACTTTCATTTCTGGCCAAGCCCTGTATATATCACATATTGCGATGAAATCAGTGACGACAAGTAGGTGCGGGCCCCTAGTTAGTTAAAAACCCCAAACAGGTTTCAGCAAGAGACATTATGGTGCTACCAAGAAATTTCAGTCTGCAACTAGATTAGTAACACTACACCTGATAATCAGAAGCAACAGATTGTGCACTGGGACCAAGACCACAGAACCACCAAATTTGTTTCTCTGATAGTAAAAGTTTGTCAAGGTCCATTCTTTAGTATGCAAGGATATACAGAGATGCCACAGAAATTTAAAAGCACAAAAACAACTTTAACAGAAAAGGAGGAGGATTTAAATTACACAAGTCATGGGCCTGAGTGCTAAATGAAACTTCCAGCACCAGCTCATCTTCCTACCTCAAAAATTTGACTGCAGAAATGATCACAGTTCATTAGGAAAAAATGGATGATGGAACACTGTTCTACTCCAATTTTGGAATGAATTCAGAATTCATTAACATATAGTATACTGCTTATAAACAAAACAGAAAACCATAGTGAGAAACAAGACACATTACTGTCTGTCAGATATGGTTTTCATTGACCAATCCTTGCATACAATAGCAGTCTCTTTTGTGTGCTGCTTGTCCAGTTAAAACCAGGATCTCTCACCTACGTGCAACATCCACCATGTAAACAAGTTTGACAGTTCAGGATCATTAGCTCTTGGCACTACAAAATATGACAAATAGTTCAAGAATCACAAAGATTGTTCTGTCACAGCACCTTTACTCTTCTTTTGTAAAAACTGGGAGGGGTATGGCTATCCTCCCTGTAAGTCATGTCTTCACTGCTGCTAGAGGGATGTAATGGTTGGACATTTTGCCTTTATCCATCTAATTATTGTTATGTGTGACTTCTTTCACATTTTTTGTCAGTTAAATAGGCCGGTTTGAGAGTGTGCCTATTAGCATGCTCGTCTTGCGTTACACTGTAACTTGATACACTGTAGCCACTTGCATTATCAAAGAAGTCCCATCCTGGTCTGTGATATGTTGCCTACAGCACTATCAGACAATAATCACAGAAGTTCTGTTTCTCACCAATGTTTATACCCAGGTATCTACATGCTTGGGTTCTCTTTGCTGGTTAGCACCAAAATCACCTATTATCTTGACAACTTCCCAACTGATTCCTTCTAATTTTGCCCTTGTGTTGGCAGCTACTATTATTAATAAACCACTTGCATAGGCAGTGCAACATGTGATACTTATCTTATCATGAAGCCGGTTCAGTAGTGGCTTTCTCTCAATATTCCAAAACTCTGTGTTACACACAAATACCTTGTGTTCTTGTGGTGCTGCAGCAGAATAACTAATGAATACTGCACTGACATCTCCTCAAGACAGACAATACAGTGAAAGGTGGTAGCTTTTTGTCGCACGTTTGCATGGCGAACTTCAGACAGGTGGTTATTTGCTCTTTGGTGCGTGCCTCCCACTATTGTACTCTTCATTACAGTAATGTTTATTAATATTGTTGTTTGATTCTCCGGCACAAATTCAGTCTTCTTTCTCATTATATTTCCCCTAATGACCTCTGGTATTATCTTCTCACCTATCTCGTTCCATGTCAGACGGCACGGTGGAGCTCGATGAAGTCGTCGTCCCTTCGGAATTTCTGAGGAATTTTAGAATCAGCTCATCTTGTAATGTCTCCAGAGTTTGTACTAATTTGTTTGCTTTGATGTCAACATCAGAGCTACTACCTTCCAATGGTTGCACATCAAATTTTGCATTTTTTTTTTTTTTTTTTTTTTTTTTTTTTTTTTTTTTTTTTTTTTTTTTTTTTGCAGATTATATATTTGCTTTGGTAGGATGTTCATATTTGTTATACTTAAAGTACATGAAATTTTAGTGACATGTTTTAATTCAGACACAGGTCCTCTTCAGTGTGTAATGTGGTTACTAACTTCCTAGTTTGCAGGCATAACATCTATGTTAATTGTAGTAAAGCCTTATACTGTCAAGGAGGAGATAGCAGCCTTAATGTAATTTATGAAGTAAAAAATTTTTAATCTAAAACTTTTATAAAGCCTAGACCACATATTTTTTCCTTAAATGATTAAACCATGATAAGTAGTTTCAGTTGCTTTTTACAACCATCTTCAGACTATCCAAACGATAAAAGTGTTGAATGTTGTTGTTGTTGTGGTCTTCAGTCCTGAGAATGGTTTGATGCAGCTCTCCATGCTACTCTATCCTGTGCAAGCTTCTTCATCTCCCAGTACCTACTGCAACCTACATCCTTCTGAATCTGCTTAGTGTATTCATCTCTTGGTCTCCCTCTACGATTTTTACCCTCCAATGCTAAATTTGTGATCCCTTGATGCCTCAGAACATGTCCTACCAACCGGTCCCTTCTTCTCATCAAGTTGTGCCACAAACTCCTCTTCTCCCCAATTCTATCAATACCTCCTCATTAGTTATGTGATCTACCCATCTAATCTTCAGCATTCTTCTGTAGCACCACATTTCGAAAGCTTCTATTCTCCTCCTGTCCGAACTATTTATCGTCCATGTTTCGCTTCCATACATGGCTACACTCCATACAAATACTTTCAGAAATGACTTCCTGACACTTAAATCTATACTTGATGTTAACAAATTTTTCTTCTTCAGAAACGATTTCCTTGCCATTGCCAGTCTACATTTTATATCCTCTCTACTTCGACCATCATCAGTTATTTTACTCCCCAAATAGCAAAACTCCTTTACTACTTTAAGTGCCTCATTTCCTAATCTAATTCCCTCAGCATCGCCCGATTTAATTTGACTACATTCCATTATCCTCGTTTTGCTTTTGTTGATGTTCATCTTATATCCTCCTTTCAAGACACTGTCCATTCCGTTCAACAGCTCTTCCAAGTCCTTTGCTGTCTCTGACAGAATTACAATGCCATCGGCGAACCTCAAAGTTTTTACTTCTTCTCCATGAATTTTAATACCTACTCTGAATTTCTCTTTTGTTTCCTTTACTGCTTGCTCAATATACAGATTGAATAACATCGGGGAGAGGCTACAACCCTGTCTCACTCCTTTCCCAACCACTGCTTCCCTTTCATGCCCCTCGACTCTTATAACTGCCATCTGGTTCCTGTACAAATTGTAAATAGCCTTTCGCTCCTTGTATTTTACCCCTGCCACCTTCAGAATTTGAAAGAGAGTATTCCAGTCAACATTGTCAAAAGCTTTCTCTAAGTCTACAAATGCTAGAAACGTAGGTTTGCCTTTTCTTAATCTTTCTTCTAAGATAAGTCGTAAGGTTAGTATTGCCTCACGTGTTCCAACATTTCTACGGAATACAAACTGATCTTCCCCGAGGTCCGCTTCTACCAGTTTTTCCATTCGTCTGTAAAGAATTCGCGTTAGTATTTTGCAGCTGTGACTTATTAAACTGATAGTTCGGTAATTTTCACATCTGTCAACACCTGCTTTCTTTGGGATTGGAATTATTATATTCTTCTTGAAGTCTGAGGGTATTTCGCCTGTCTCATACATCTTGCTCACCAGATGGTAGAGTTTTGTCATGACTGGCTCTCCCAAAGCCATCAGTAGTTCCAATGGAATGTTGTCTACTCCCGGGGCCTTGTTTCGACTCAGATCTTTCAGTGCTCTGTCAAACTCTTCACGCAGTATCTTATCTCCCATTTCGTCGTCATCTACATCCTCTTCCATTTCCACAATATTGTCCTCAAGCACATTGCCCTTGTATAAACCCTCTATATACTCCTTCCATCTTTCTGCCTTCCCTTCTTTGCTTAGAACTCGGTTGCCATCTGAGCTCTTGATATTCATACAAGTGGTTCTCTTCTCTCCAAAGGTCTCTTTAATTTTCCTGTAGGCAGTATCTATCTTACCCCTAGTGAGACAAGCCTCTACATCCTTACATTTGTCCTCTAGCCATCCCTGCTTAGCCATTTTGCACTTCCTGTCGATCTCATTTTTGAGATGTTTGTATTCCTTTTTGCCTGCTTCATTTACTGCATTTTTATATTCTCTCCTTTCATCAATTAAATTCAATATTTCTTCTGTTACCCAAGGATTTCTATTAGCCCTCGTATTTTTACCTACTTGATCGTCTGCTGCCTTCACTACTTCATCCCTCAGAGCTACCCATTCTTCTTCTACTGTATTTCTTTCCCCCATTCCTGTCAATTGTTCCCTTATGCTCTCCCTGAAACTCTGTACAACCTCTGGTTCTTTCAGTTTATCCAGGTCCCATGTCCTTAAATTCCCACCTTTTTGCAGTTTCTTCAGTTTCAATCTGCAGTTCATAACCAATAGATTGTGGTCAGAATCCACATCTGCCCCTGGAAATGTCTTACAATTTAAAACCTGGTTCCTAAATCTCTGTCTTACCATTATATAATCTATCTGATACCTTTTAGTATTTCCAGGATTCTTCCAGGTATACAACCTTCTTTTATGATTCTTGAACCAAGTGTTAGCTATGATTGAGTTATGCTCTGTGCAAAATTCTACAAGGCGGCTTCCTCTTTCATTTCTTCCCTCCAATCCATATTCGCCTACTATGTTTCCTTCTCTCCCTTTTCCAACTGACGAATTCCAGTCACCCATGACTATTAAATTTTCGTCTCCCTTCACTACCTGAATTCGGTCAAAGAATACCGTCCTAACGGTCGGGAGTGCGGTGTGCTGACCACACGCCCCTCCTTATCCGCATCCTCTTCGGCAGATGACACGGCGGCTGGACGGTCCCGGAAGGGCCACTTGTGGCCTAACGACGGAGCTTTTTTTTTTTTTTTTTTTCACTACCTGAATAATTTCTTTTATCTCGTCATACATTTCATCTATTTCTTCATCATCTGCAGAGCTAGTTGGCATATAAACTTGTACTACTGTAGTGGGCGTGGGCTTCGTGTCGATCTTGGCCACAATAATGCGTTCACTATGCTGTTTGTAGTAGCTAACCTGGACTCCTATTTTTTTATTCATTATTAAACCTACTCCTGCATTACCCCTATTTGATTTTGTATTTATAACCCTGTAATCACCAGACCAAAAGTCTTGTTCCTCCTGCCACCGAACTTCACTAATTCCCACTCTATCTAACTTTAAACTATCCATTTCCCTTTTTAAATTTTCTAGCCTACCCGCCCGATAAAGGGATCTGACATTCCACGCTCCGAACCGTAGAACGCCAGCTTTCTTTCTCCTGATAACGACGTCCTCTTGAGTAGTCCCCGCCCGGAGATCCGAATGGGGGACTATTTTACCTCCGGAATATTTTACCCAAGAGGACGCCATCATCATTTAATCATACAGTAAAGCTGCATGTCCTCGGGAAAAAGTACGGCTGTAGTTTCCCCTTGCTTTCAGCCGTTCGCAGTACCAGCACAGCAAGGCCATTTTGGTTAATGTTACAAGGCCAGATCAGTCAATCATCCAGACTGTTGCCCCTGCAACTACTGAAAAGGCTGCTGCCCCTCTTCAGGAACCACATGTTTGTCTGGCCTCTCAACAGATACCCCTACGTTGTGGTTGCACCTACGGTACGGCCATCTGCATCGCTGAGGCACGCAAGCCTCCCCACCAACGGCAAGGTCCATGGTTCATGGTGTTGAATATGCAGTAGAAACTATCACTATTAGCTGTAATCATGATGGCAATTTTTACTGCATATTCACCACTTTTTTATGGTTTGGATGATCTGAAGATGATTGTAGAAAGGAACCAAAACCAGTTATCATCCTTTAACTGTTTAAGAAAAAAAATTTAGTCTAGGCATTACTAAATTTTCATTTCATAAATATCCTGATTTGATGTTACAGTTGTATTATTATGAAAAGTGTGTGCATTTATTAAAGAACCATTCATGACATAAAGCTGCATTCTGAAGCCACAGTCCTCTTTAGCAGTTACTCGTTCACTGGGTGCACAATGCAGATTTTGCAGTAGCATCCCTATTACCAAACAGTGTGTGTGTGTGTGTGTGTGTGTGTGTGTGTGTGTGTGTGTGTGTGTGTGTGTGTGTGTTTGCATTCATGGCGTGTCTTTGACACTGTTGTGCTGTTATGCATCACCACTATGATGGCTGTTGGACAATACCCTGATGTTATGACCTGTGCTGTGCCTGGCATGTGAGGTAAATGTCTCATTTCTGGATAATGACACCTTTATACACTTTCTTTAGTTATTGTAACACAATGGCACAATGTATTACATTTATTTTTTCAATTTTTAATCTTTTTTCTATGTTCAATTACCATTAGTGTTTCAATATTGAGTGAGAATGCTGTGAGTAACATCGGCTGTTGGGCCACTGCAGCATGTGATCATAAACAATTCGACCAAGTGTCATCAGTAATTGCTTGTAGAGTGCATGCAAAATTACCTGGCCCCTAGCTGTGCACACAGCATGGTAAGAGAGGGGACAATGGTAGTGGTGGGGGTTCTGTTGAGGACAGGGCAGCATAATATGAGAGGTGTAGTTCTACAGCTGAATCCTTCACACAAATTCCTATCTTGTTGAACTTCAAAGCTACAAGTCATACCAATACAACCACTAATCTGATAAGTCTATCATTTATTATTGAAAAAACAATGAGTTATAGGGTTATGTTAAAATTACAACAGAAGGAGCAATCTACATTAGTCTGACTTGTAAATCCTTTTTCTCTCTTGTTACCATGTTAAACTTAAGAGTCTTTTGCCAAAACACAGCGGATTTACACAATTTCGCCTCACTAACACTCGCAAGTGAGACAGAATCCTGATGCAATCTATTATCAAATGAACAACTGAGGAAAAATCTGATCAATTGATTTTGAAAAGCTCATCTTCAGTGTAACATTAAACATGTCATCTCTTCACTTATTTTCTTGCAAATCCCATACTAATTCTCATTTCACTAGCTATCAATGGCTCTTTAAACAATTACATTTCACTGAAAAAATCTGTAGTTACTCATATATCCCACCAGATCAAAAAAATTCTCATGTTAATTACAAGGTAAAATACTCTCTACTTTGTGTGCTATTCTTTGTTACAAATTTGACTCAATATATGTAACCACTAACGACATATGAGGGATGTTACGAATATTTCACTTTCACTTGCACATGTGAATAGAAGTTAGTGCACTACATACAATTCATTTTTTCAAGACTGGAGATAGATATAGATCTCATCTCACATTTAAAGAAAAATACAATTTGTTAGCCACATTTCATACACAGAAATGTATGATCTAACATCCGCCAAAAGCAAACTCATAGTGACACCTATTCTTTATTGGAAACTGTTTGAATTTCGTGCAGTACCTTACTTAATGTCAAAATATCACAGTAACTATGAGCATTAATGAAATGATAGACAGTTCATCATGAAGCTGACAAATGACACTATGATATACAACAGAATTCACAAAATCACTGTACTTATCCAAAATAGTCTCCTCCTAAATCAATACAAAGCTGAAATTGTTTAAAAAGTATTTTGAAAGAATCACTCCAGCCCTTGTATGGAATTGCGTCTAGTACTGCAGTACAATTTTCTTAGATTTTCTTAACTGCATTGTAACAAAGTTGTTTCTCTGCCAAATTCAATTTGGGGGACAACCAGAAGTCAGCTGGGGCCAAACCCAGTAAATGCAGTGAGTGATGCAGGACTACAATCCATCTGCTGGACAAAAACTAGTGTATGATCTTCACTTTGTGGGCTGGGGCACTGTCGTAGAGGAGCAACCAGGAACCCACCTCTCAGTATTCAGGTCAAATTCGATAAATTCTCGTCCACAAATGATGGAGGATGATGAAATAAAACTCACATTTTACTGTTTTCCCTTCTGGTACAAATTCTCTGTGAATAATTCCTTTGGAATTGTAGAAAACTGTTACCATTGTCTTCACATGACTCCCCCACAAGCACACTTTCTTTGGTTTCGGATTCTGTGGGCTCAACCATGCTGCACTCTGCCACTTTGTAAGAGGCTCATATTATAAACACCATGTCTCAGTTTTTAATTGTCTGAAAGTGCATGCAGTGCAAACCACACGTGATCTCTCTTTTTGCCCAAATCCTCAGACAAAATTCTGTGCACAATAGTTTTCGATACTCCTGACAGCCCCTTAATGGGTGATACAGAAACACATCCATCTGGTGCAATTATTTCAGCAGGTTTTTGCACATTTTCATTGCTGTGACTTGCCTGCGGCTTTAATGCTTGTGGTGTGTTCTTAATGTCCTCCCTGCCATCACAAAATAGAGCAAACCACCTAAAAACATTTGGACTGCTTAAACAATCATTACCATAAACACTTTTCATTATATCAAATGTTTCACAGGCGAATTTGCCTAATTCAATACAAAACTTGATGTCGTCTCACTGCTCCACCACTATTTTCC
This sequence comes from Schistocerca nitens, assembly GCF_023898315.1. Lineage (NCBI taxonomy): Eukaryota > Metazoa > Arthropoda > Insecta > Orthoptera > Acrididae > Schistocerca > Schistocerca nitens. The sequence goes on along the minus strand of NC_064616.1, from coordinate 76,315,425 downwards.
AATGAGCGTCAGGCATGTACTCCTCCCCAGGAGATACCACCTTGTCAAAGGCACCTTATATGCTGGGCAAGGAGGCTTGTGAGCTCTGACGAAGTGGGGGCTTGGCCGATGGTAGTGTGGCTGCTGGTAGTATCTCCCAAACCAAATTGGCCCCACCAGAGGAGCTAGAAGAAGTGTGTCCCTCCCCATAGGGTAAGGGGGCTCAAATATGTTAGGTCATCAAACCCATCTATGGGAGCTAACCCCGAAATGAAAGCCTGGTCCTGATGGTTGGGGGATGAGCACAGGGTTGATACCTCTGATTTGTAAAAAGCCTATCTTCATGAGTAATGTAACAAGGAGTGTTGGATTCTGAAGGCAAATTGTGTCAAGGAACAGGCTCCAGCTCTTGGCTGATATACATCTACAGAGCAGCAAGTTAAATGTTTATCTTTACCTGTGTTTCAACATGGTACACTTATTAAATTTTGTGCGTGTTTTTTTCTGTTTAAGAGGTTTAATCTTGCATTTTTGTATGTGTAAATTCATTCAGTCTGTAGCACAATAGTTGCTCACTGAAAAGCCAGCTGCATAGCTCATTAATGTGTCAGAGTCCATTGGTGAAAAATCAGGAGCACAGCAAGTTACATATCTAGGATTATCTGCTTTTATAGTTCACTTCTTCAGTTAATCTTGCTAAGATGGATAGGATGTGTGCGTGTCGTGTGCAGTAGCCTCAGTTTGCGAATAGCCGAATGCGCTTTTGGCTGCAGTCAGTCACCTTCAGGCTGCTGCCTTGTGGTGTAGCGGTAGTGGAGAATCTGGCACATTGCATGGAGCACCTCAGGTGTTGCTTGTTTTACCCATGGGCTCTGCTTCCAAGGCACCTCCTAATGCACCCGATGCCGTGGATCTGCCTTTACAGCAGGGTGAGTGGGGGGGAGGGGGGGGGAGTGGTGCATTTGCATCACTCGAGGCAGAGGGCCAATGTGGAGCCCAACTGCCTGGTCTTGCCCATTCACCCTGTGATTGGACAGGTGGCCGCTCTTTCAGCTGTGTCCGAGTAGCACATGGGAGGATGGGTTTACTAGTTATTGGGAGCTCCCATGTTACATACGTTATGGAGCCCCGTAGGCAGATAGCATTCAGGGCTGGAAAGAAAGCCAATATGCACTCAGTATGTCTGTCATGGGGCTTCATCTGAGATGTGGAAATGGTCTTGCCTGTGGCTGTCGAGCATGCAGGGTGCAGTTGTTTGCGCGTTGTGGCTCACATCGGCACCAACAACGCCTTTCGTGTGTGTTCTGAGGTGATCCTAAGTTTGTACAGGCTAACCTCGCACAGGGTGCAAGCAGACCTTGCAATTTGCAGCATATTCCCTGAGCTTGTTGGGGTCCTTTGGTTTGGAGCAGAGAGGAGGGTCTCAATCAAAGGCTCTGTCGACTCTGTGATGGTATTGGCTGCAGATTTCTAGACTTGTATCATCATGTGGGGATTTGCAGGATTCCCTTTGATAGGTCATGGGTGCACTATACAAAGGAAGCAGCTACTCAGGTAGCAGAGTGCTAGTGGATTGCACATGAGGGTGTTTTAAGATAGGCAGTAGTCTGAGGTTCTCTAGTGGACATTTGCCAGTTGATATGCAGAAAGGGAAGTCAAACAGCATTCAGAATAAAGACACTTCAACTACCAAAATTTTATCAGTAAACTGTCAAAGTATTCATAATAAAGTTCTCGAATTTACTGCCCTCCAGGAAAGTTTCCACACTCAAATTATTCTTGGGCCCCAGGGCTGGCTGAAATCAGAAGAGGAAAGCTCCGAGATACTTAGCAAGCTGTGTAATATATATTGGACAGACAGATTAGAAGCCATAGGAGGGGGGAGTGTTCATTGCAGTGACAAAAATATTGTCTCTATTGAGGTCAAATGTTGAGTGTGACACTGAAGTCATCTGGTCACGTAGAACAGTTGTACGTGAAACCAAGTGAATTGTTGGATGTTTCTAACGGCCACCCGAGTCTGCTATGACAGTTCTAGAGTCATTCAAGGAAAGTCTATGGTCAACAGTGCGTAAATACCCAGATCGTGCAATACTAGTTGGAGGTGACTTTAACCTGCCATATATAGACTGGGATGTCTGTAGATTCAATGCGATGGGTACAGACAGTCAGTCATGCGCAATAGTTTTGAACACGTTTTCTGAAAATTGTTTTGAGCAGCTAGCTCAGCAGCCCACATGCAATGGAAACATCTTAGACCTTGTAGCTACAAAGAGGCCGGACCATTTCCACAATGTCAGTATAGAATCGGGGATCAGCGATCATGATGTCGTTACAGCAAATATGATTATGAAAGTTAATAAGTCAGTGAAGAAGGATAGGAGAGTGTTACTGCAAGACAGAGCAGATAAGCAGTTATTAACATCTCACTTAGACAGTGAATTGGCATCACTTAGTTGCAGTAAGATGGCTGTAGGGAAATTATGGGCAAAGTTTAAGCAGATTGTAAATCGTGGTCTGGAGAGCTATGTCCTTAGTAAGTGGATAAAGGACGGAAAAGACCCACCATGGTTTGCTAACAAAATTCGGTGAATGCTGAGGAAGCAGAGGCTGTACCACTCTCGGTTCAAAAGGGAATGCGTTCTTGACGACAAGCAAAGGTTAGTAGAGATTCATGTGTCTGTGAAAATATGTATGCAAGAAGAAGAATAATAATAACTATCACTGTCACATCTTAGCAAAAGATCTGACAGAGAATCCAAGAAAATTCTGGTTGTATGTAAAATAGCTAAGTGGGTCTAAGGCTTCCATTCAGTAACTTGTTGACCAGTCTAGTGTGGCAGCTGAAGACAGCAAAATGAAAGCCAAAGTTTTAAATTTCTTATTCAAGAAATCATTCACACAGGAGAAGCGTACAAACATACCATCAAAACTCCTGTATGGGAGTAATAAGCATACCTGGTGTAGAGAAACAACTGAAAGATTTGAAAGCAAATAAATCATCACGTCCGGATGGAATACCAGTTTGATTTTACAAAGAGTACTCTATGGCATTGGCCCCTTACTTAGCTTGCATTTATCATGAATCTCTCCCCCAGCACAGAGTCCAAAGAGTCTGGAAAAAAGTGCAGGTGACTCCAGTATATAAAAAGGTAAAAGAATGGATCCGCAAAATTACAGACCAATATTCCTGGCTTCTCTTTGTTGCAGAATTCTTGAACATATTCTCAGTTTGAATATAACAAGCTTTCTTACACTGAGAAGCTTATGTCCACAAATCAACATGGTTTTAGAAAGCATCGCTCCAGCAAAACTCAGCTTTACCTTTTCTTACATGATATACAGAGAACTATGGATGAAGGGCAACAGGTAGACTCCATATCCCTAGATTTCCGGAAAGCATTTGACACAGTGCCCCTTTGCAGACTGTCAATGAAGATACGAGCATATGGAGTAAGTTCAAAGGTATGTGAGTGGCGCGAAGACTTCTTAAATAATAGAACCCAGTATGCTGTCCTTGACGGTGAGTATTAATCAGAGACAAGGGTATCACCAGTAATGCCCCACGGAAGGGTGATAGGATTGCAGCTGTTTTCTACACACACAAATGATTTGGCAGATAGGGTGGGTAGCAATCTGCTGTTGTTTGCTGATGATGCCATGGTTTGTGGTAAGGTGTCAAAGTTGAGTGACTGTAAGAAGGTACAAGATGACTTAGACAAAATTTCCAGTTGGTGTGATGAATGGCAGGAAGCTCTAAATGTACAAAAATTTAAGTTAATGCAGATGAGCAGGAAGATCAAACCTTTAATGTTCAGATACAGTATTACTAGTGTCCTGCTTGACAGAGTCAAGTCGTTTAAATACCTGGGCATAAAGTTGCAAAATGATATGAGGTGAACGAGCATGTGAGAACTGTGGTACAGAAGGCGAATGGTTAACTTCAGTTTATTGGGAGAATTTTAGGAAAGAGTGGTTCATCTGTGAAAGAGACCACATATAGGACGGTGGTGCGACCTAGTCTTGAGTACTGGGCAAGTGTTTGGGATCCACACCAGGTCACATTGAAGGAAGACATCAAAGCAATTCAGAGGCGGGTAGCTAGACTTGTTATCGGTAGGTTCAAACAACATACAAGTGCTACAGAAGTACTACAGGAACTCAGATGGGAGTCCCTGGAGGGAAGGCAACATTCTTTTCAAGAAACACTATTGAGAAAATTTAGAACACCAGCATTTGAAGCTGACTGCCAAACAATTGTTCTGCCACCAACATACATTGTGTATAAGGACAACGAAGATAAGATACAAGAAATTAGGACTCACACAGAAGCATATAGACAGTTGTTGTTCTCTCACTCTCAAATAGAGTGGAACAGGAAGGGAAATGACAAGTACTGGTACATGGTACCCTCCACCTTGGACCGTACGGTTGCTTGCAGAGTATTTATGTAGATGTAGATGTAGATATGGATACACCAGTGCTTAAATTTGGAACATGGAATGTGCATACACTGGTGTAGATAGGGGCTACGAATAGTATTGGAGAAGAGAGACTAAGGTATGGAGTGGAAGTTGTTGCACATCAGGAAATCAAGTGGCAGAGAAGGGGTGAGATTCATATGCATAAATTCTTCCTATATTAATCACAAAAAGACAAAAGACAAGGAGAGCATGCAGTTTGGTTTATAGTCTCCAAAGATACATACAGATCTGTTATTGCTTTCATTCCACATAATGAAAGAGTATGTACTCTGCATATCAAATGTAAATTCCACAATGTGACCATGAATGCACATGCACCAACAGAAGGCTCAGATGAAGGTGTGGTAGATGATTTCTATGATCAGCTGACTGATGTTTGTGGTAGAATAGACTCCAAAAGAGTCCTCGGTGACTATTATGGCAAACAGCAAAGAAGAGGCTTTCAGAAGTGTGTCTCGTAGGGAATTTTTACGTGATGGAACTAGTAATAACAGTACAAGGGTTGCCCAGTTAGCATTTGCAAACAAGTTAAGGGCAGTAATTACCTGTTTTCCAAGAAAAATATCTACAAAGGGATCTGGAAAATACCAGAAACAAATGAAGAAAATCAAACAGACCATATACTGGTATCAAAGAGGTGGCACCTGATATGGAAAGTGTGCGCACTTTCTGAGAAGCTAATTCTGATTCTGACCATTATGTAGTAAGAGCCAAAATGAGGCAGAAACTTGTTATGGCTACCAAAGAAAATAGTGCCAGTGAAGTGTTGGCAGAAGAGCCAACACCGTGTTGCTAGAGGAGGCCGAAATGCACGCGTTTAATTACATGCAGACTGGCGTGAGGTCTGGAACAGGACAATGTCTTGAGAATTGCAAATAAAGTATGTAGATGATGTAATACTTAACTTTAATCCATAATTGGTGTACATTGCTCTTGACTGTACATGCTTCAATATAAATATCAACTGAATACGGCGCCTTGCTAGGTCGTAGCAAATGACGTAGCTGAAGGCTATGCTAACTATCGTCTCGGCAAATGAGAGCGTGATTGTCAGTGAACCATTCCTATGAACGTCGGCTGTACAACTGGGGCGAGTGCTAGTAAGTGTCTCTAGACCTGCCGTGTGGCGGCGCTCGGTCTGCGATCACTGACAGTGGCGACACGCGGGTCCGACGTACACTAATGGACCGCAGCCGATTTTAAGGCTACCACCTAGCAAGTGTGATGTCTGGCGATGACACCACAGCCAGAGTACAGAAATGGAATATAAAACAGCTGAATGATACATTTACTGTTCAAAAGTATCAGAATAAATGGAGATAGGAGTTACAAACAAAAGATGGTGAGGACTATATGGTCAAAGAATGGCACTCTATTAAAAATACCAGTCTTACAACAGCACATGAAGTATTGGAGGCCAAGAAGACTTAGAAATGAAAACTGGTATGATGATGAATGTAGACAGGCTGTGGAACAGAAAAATAAAGCAAGACTGAAGTGTTACAGCAAAATACAAGATCAAATAAGGCACTATATTATGAAAAGAGAATAGAGGCAGCAAGGGTACATAAGAGGAAAAAGGGGAAGCCATAAGGAGAAAGATAGAGGAGACAAAAGAGCACTATCAAAGAATGAGAGCAGAAAGCTTTCTAAGAAAATTGCAGAAGAAACCCAAGTATGCTGACAGATAAACAAGATGTTCTGGATAGATGGAAAGAATACGTCAAGGGGATTCTGGAGGGCAGTCCTACCAGGAATATACAGCCACTCTAATACACTGCAGATCCAGAGATAGAAGAACCCAGATTAGAAGAGATACAGAAGATAGTGCACTGTCTTGAAAACTTACAAAGCACCAGGAACTGATTGAACAATTGCAGAATTGTTGAAAATGGGGGAATTAGTCTCCATAAACAAATCCGCAATCTTATCAAGTTGATATGGAATCAGGAAATAATCCCAAAAGAGTGGACTGTAGGGGTAATTCAACCAATCCATAAGAAAGGAGACAAGACTTGTTGTTCAAATTACTGAGTAAGTATCCTGCTGAATATAACCTATAATATTCTCTGTAGTATTATCTACAGGCTTGTTCCATATGCAGATGAGATTCTGGGAGAATATCAGGGTCGATTTCAGCCTAATAGGTCAACAACAAATCATATACTTGTGCTGAGGCAAATAGATGAAGAGGCATATAATATTGAGCTTTAGAACCTATATGTAGACTTGATAGTGTTGATAGGGCAGAAATGCCAAATGATTTGCTGCAGCTTGGTATACCATCTAAGTATGTTTCACTTATCCAAGCAACATTGGCTGGTCCCAAGGCTGCAGTGCAAGTGAATAGAGAACTCAGTAAATGGTTTAGCATTAGTAAAGGAGTCACACAAGGGGACACCCTCTCAACAATACTTCTTAATCTGACTCTTGAGGCAGCAATTTAGAAGCTTCAAATATCTGGTTACATCAACCCAGATGTGTGCATACACTGATGATGTAGCAATTATTAGTAGAAGAAGAGGAGTTTCATTAGAGACAACAATATGTGAGCTGAAAGAAGCCACACTACCTAGAGGCCTTGCTATTAATGAAATGAAGACTAAGTACACAAATCTCATCAGGAAGGAAAATCATAACTTGGATAAACTATTAGCAGCTGGTTTCGATTTTGAGCAAGAACTTTGACTATCAGTGATCTAATATTAATAGGACAAAATCCATGTCACCTGAAATAAAATAGCACATCCTAAGTGGTAATAGATGCTTCCACACTTTTAAGAAATTCTTAGCCTCTATATTATTACATAGGCAACTGAAACTTCAAGTTTATAAGGTCATGATGTGAAACATGGAAACCAACAAGTACCAATGACCAGCATCTCAGGGTATATGAACACACAGTTCTGCACAAGATCTATGGGGTAGTTCAGGATAACAATGATTTCTGGAGATCTAGAAGGAATGCTGAGCTGGATCATCTCATACAAGGAGCTGACATCGTAAGAACAATAAAAAGTAGGAGAATAGCTCAGCTTGTACATGGCCGTAGGATGGATAATGGACAAACACCTAAAACTGTTTTTGAATGGAGGTCAGGTAGAAGAACACAGAGAGGAAGGTCACAAAAGAAGTGGACATATGGTACAGAAGAGGCTATGAATCTCTCATAGTTAAAGGATGGCAGAGAACTGCACAGGAGTGGGCACAATGGAGGAACCTTGTTGAAGAGGGTAAGACTCATGTAGGGTTGTAAAGGCATAAGGAGGAGGAGGAGGAGGAGGAGGAGGAGAACAACAACAACAGAGGAGTGCACTTGTCCAGCACTGAGAATGAGAATGTGTTTCTGCACAGGGACCAAGTTATCTTGCACAAGCTTTGCACATACTCAATATCAAGGGCCTTCTGTCTCCTCTGGAAGATGGGATCAAGTAGGGTCTTTAGTTTGCCTGTGTTTGTGCACACATTGTTGATTTTGAGGTGAAAGTGGTCAAGTTTTGTCATGATAAGAAAATTAATAGTATCATCTTTTGGATGTTTGTGTCTAATTAGCTGTTTTATAGCTGCAGGTAACATATATATTTTGGCTAACTGCTACCCTTATGGCATTTTCATGTTTTGCATGTAGGATTCTTTGTAAGTAATTTTATGACCATATGCAGTAAACTGTGTATCACTAACATTTCCCTCCCTCCTGTTCCATTTCCAAACGGTATGCAGGAAGAATAACTGTCAGTACATCTAAGTATTTTATAAACAAAATAAGCATTGAAGTCATGTCTCTCATCAACTACTTCAGTTTTTGAAATTGTGAAATCCTATAACATTTTATATCTTAAAACACAAAAGTTTGTGTTCCTTTGGAAAGTTGATAGCATACCTCATATCCAAACTCCAGTTCATCTGCAGTAAGCATTACAATATCATCATCTATTGTCAGTATAGCTTCCGTTTCTATTTCTTCATATGGATAGAACCGATTGGACAGTTTGTTTTCTTTAGTCTGAATAACTTTCAAAGGCTTATTTATTTTGGGCCACATTGATGCTGAAAGCAATAATAATAATAATAATAATAATAATATCACAAAATCATTACTTTTACAAATATGTTGCAGGTACAAGATTGTAGCATCAAGGTTACACAGTAACTTACGATGTGGTGGATATTTACGTTGATTGTTCCATACAACTAGAACTTTATTTAAGCTTGGTGCCTTCACAAGTTTCTGTATCAATGTAAAGAGAGACTCTACCCTGTCATATGTTAGTACTACTGCTGTGAAACCTTGTGAGCGAGGTGCAGTCAACTGCAGGAACAAAGGAGATTTCGTTGAAAGCTGTAAGAAAAAGAATGTTCTTGTAGATGTGTATAGCATTTATCTGTGGAAATTACAACAACCTGAACATCCAGTTATTTATATCTTACAGGATTTGGTGCCATATTCCAATCATCATACGTTCGGGCATACTGAGGGAATACCCGATCATTTATTATGTCCAGTGCAGTTAATGTAATAGCTTTCAGTGTTGAAAAGTAACGATGGTAAAGCCAATGGCCTTGAGCGCGCAGGTCTTCCAACCGTTCATCTGACACACTAGACAGTATTTCAGTAAGCCTGCCAAGATCAGCTTCAGTAATAATTACAGCAGCTCTGGAACACACAAATTCTGGATTAGAAAACAGAGGTAAGGGATCCAGAGATTTCAGTCAAATCATGTCACAAAACCAGGAAGTCCAAGAAATAACTAAAATCAAACAACAGTCATTGCAGTGTAAAATAACAAGAAACAGCATGTTTTTATTTCATTTTCAGATACCTGACTGTCAGATACCTGTCTGGCTGTGCCTAAATAGACAGTCTCAACCAACTGCCATAAGAATTTAAAGTAATTTCTTAGATACTTGGCAACTTCTTGCAGCTCACAATGAAAAGCAGCACTGTACAATATTTTACCAAAAGACTATTTGATGGACCCACATCGTTCAGGATAAACACAAAGTTACTCATCAAGTGCTGCAGTTAAATTTCAAAATTATCAGTGTTATAATGCATCACAGATGACTAACTTCGAAATAAAATTATGCCAGAAAGTCCACAGCCCATGAAGATGTCAAGTTTTGCAATACTTAAAAACATAACTACCCCTACTAAAACCTCAACCTGGGACTATCCTGGAATTTCTCATGAGAAAAAGCTGATTTGCTTTAAATAAAACTTCAGTACACAGAAGACATCACATCACTAACAGCAAACTGGAGACATGCTAGGAAGATGTACAGCTTAACTAAGACGAAATCTTTCCTTATTTTTCATACTGGGCAATCAATTAAGACAATGAATGAATGAATGAATAACCTTTGACAACAACCTACTTTGACTGCACAGATACTCTGCACTGCCTGCAATTTTTGAAGTTACTTTTGCAAAACATACAGCATGTTAAAAGTATTCCATGTTTTGAGAGGTGGTTGTATGGATCAAAGCAAGAAAAAATGTCCAGTAAACATGGGTTCTAAATTCCATACCTTAAGAGCTATGAGCATTTTTACATCTTCACTGCTGTGAAACACACCTCTCTTCTACTGCAAGCTCTTTGCTACTGTGAATGACCTACAGACTGCAGTAAACAAATGATGACACATTCCTCTGTTATTGTTGATGAATAAACCATACAGTAAACACATTTTAGTGTTGTTCCCATAAATTGAATTCATGGTTCTGGGTTAAGTTTAGCATATACATTAGTTGTAATGGAACAAGGTTTTTTTTTAGAAAAAAAAAGGACAAGTTGGTGAGATGCTTTTACATTGCAGTTTTGTCTTTGTGCTTACCAGCATAGTGGGAGCCTATTACTCCACACAGAAAATGGCAGACTCAATCTTCTGTTACAGTGTGGCAAATAGAAACAACCACTGAGGGCATGACTGCAAGTTCCCATGGGGACTAATAGCCTCCCATTATACTGGTAAGTGCAAAGGCAAAACTACAATATACAAGCACCTCACAATTTTATCAAAACAGAAACTGGTTCCATTAGAATTAATGTATGCACTGCACTTAACCCAGAACTATGAATATGGTTCACAGTAACGACATTAAAAGATGTTTATTACATGCTGTATCTATGGACAATAATAGAGGAATGTGTCCTCATTAGTTTATTGCATTCTGTAGCTCATTCATGATTCCAAAGAGCTTGTGGTAGAAGAGATGTGTTTCACAGTAGTGAAGATGAACAAGTGCCCATAGCTCTTAAGGTAGGCATTTTAGAGCTCATGCGTACTGGTTATTTTTGGCTTGTTTTGGTGAAAAACGTGGAAAGATTTTTAACACCTCGTATAATCACTAGCCACAGTGACTGAAATGTAGGAGACTTCTGTCTCTAAGCTGTTCATTTTTGGAACACAACCTACAACCAGCTTAGAAACAGAAGTGATGACACTTTCTGCAGGACCTGACCATCATTTTGCAGGACAGCACTCAAGTACATACAGCACCCGTTGTTGCTAATTTGTTTGACTGACGGGTTGCTAAGTGCTATACCACCTACAGCACTCCCGTGACTTAAGCCCTCCCGAGTTCAACTCGATTTCTTAACTGAAGGAAACACTTGATGGCATTCGCTTCAGAACTGCTACAAATTTGTCAGGCAACAGACGGCACCGCTCGACCAGTCAACACAACTGGCACTGCTAAGAGTATCCTTTGATTTCCACATCACTGGCAATGGGTTATACACAATGCTGGTTACTACTTTGAAGGTCAGTAAAACTTTGAAACACGTATCTATTTTGTACAAACTGTAAATAAATAGTTGCCACTATTAAAGTTCCAACCCACGTATACATATTTTTAACATTAGGGATGTTATAATACTCCCTTGGGGTATGTCCCAAAACTATTATGACATCTTATGATTTCCCTCCATTCAAAATGATGTGCAGCGTTCAATTGGCTTGGATGTCACTCATTCCAATTTCAAAGCTGCATCCAACATTCCACAGACTCAACAAGAGGCAGCACCGAACTATAATTAACAGCTTCTGGAAGTCTAGAAACACCTACTGCCTACTGGATCTTGTGGATGAACCGGGTGAGCCAAGTTTCAGAAGACGGCTTTTAGTGAAGCCATGTTGACTACTACATAAATTTTTTTCTCCAAAAAGGTCTCATATATGATTATTAAATAAGTTCCCTAAATTATTCATCCTAAAGGATTGTCAATTACCACTTAGTATTGAACTGGCAGGTAGATTACTGTGATATCAAAACTATACGTGTTATTGGGTTCATTATGAAAAGGCACCACTTCTAATCATGAAGACAGGCCCAGGCAACACAGCACGAGTTAACCCAGTACCCCACTGTGTTGCACTGGTGGCTTGCACCATGTCACCTCAGTAGTATTGCGACCCTGCAAGCAGAATTTTAAACTCAGAGCATACTAGAACACGTGGCTACAGTTTGATCCAAATCAGTCTGCTGATGCACCCACTGTATCCTTTATAGCCTTTGGCCCCATCTATCCACATCCACTGATGTCTCCGGGCTGAAGATGGCACAGCAGTCAGTCAGTACAGTTGGACCTTCAATGGCAATTTATCACGAGGTTGTCAATAAAAGCTAAGTCATGTAGCAATTTTGAAAGCCACAGTATTTCCAACCATGTCTGGCACCTTAACACCAGAATAGATTATACATGCAGTTCAGAATACTTACATTCACTTATTTCTAGAAATACATGAATTCTGCATTAAATAAGAAGTTTGTACTCCAGAGTCACACTTCAGCCTATAGTAGGACACGGGACATAGCGAATACAGCAGCATATGTAAGCAAAACTGGATGAAAATTAGGGATAGGAATCAATGTCATAAACACACACCCCCCCCCCTCTCCCCTCTTTGTGGAAGTCTATGAATGTATCGCACCAGGACTGGTCGCCTTTCATCTGTTTAACAGTTTGGTGGATTTTGGAATGTTTATTCAAATACGAGGTCTTAAGAAGCAAAATTCTTGTCTGAGCCATCCATGCACCACTTGTTAGCTGCCTCACAGCTTCCATCTGTCAGCACCCCTCTCCTGTTTTACTAAGCCATCAGAAGTTTTCCTGAATACCTTGCTGGGCTGCAGTTTCTGGGTGACAGGCTCATCCTCAGAGAAGGGCAAAGGTCCAGGTTTGAGTTGACATTGCACACCCAGTTTTAATTTGTCATAAGGTTTGACACTGGTAGATACCGAGACAAAAATATTATGCTAGAAGTCATTATTTTTTTACCTTTAGGCTGCATTACATCCTGTATGTGTATGGAACACCATTGAATTTTCTCCATTCAATTCTTGACAGCGAAATGTTTCTTACTACCTATCACTATGAAATTGTTGTGTTTCGTATTATTTTCTTCAGAAAATGAACAGTCATTTGCGTAAAGCTTAAATCTAAATAGCAGTTAGACAGCAATTTCATATAACAATATTCAGTTCCCTCCCATAATCCAATGGTATTATATGTGAAAATCAGATAATCAGGTCAGTAAAACTCAATCACTGAGGTTATCTTCACAGGAGAAAACTATATAGCATTCTGAACTCCATTACATAAAACTTCTGAAACGTCTCAAATGCATCAGATTTTATTTTCATTTTTCATATCAGTACTGTTCGTAATACTGATTTAAACTGCTTGACAAACTGCTCATGTCTGGCATGTTAAAGTGAGCCACCGATTGCTGGTAATACCACATGTGATGGATTCCTGTGATCCGTCCCCAATTTATGGGGCCCTGTAATTCAGCAGAAGTGTTTTGAATAGTGGCTTATAGCTGTTCTATGATTAATTTGTTTATCATAGATGTGGTGCCAGCTTTGTTGATTACACTTTTGTTTAATCAAAACACTTTTTGCCAATTTATATTCAGTACTGTGAACTACCACCAAAGAAAGTGATACTGAGAGATTTTCAAAATAACAAAGAACACAAACAAAGAACACACACAAAAAAGTTTCTGAGTTTACCTCTTCCAGTCCAGAACATCACTGAAGGGCATGATAAGTGAATCTGCACAAATCACCGGAACACAACCCGCTGCCATTGCCTCCAGGAGGGTTGGTTGTCCTAGTCTTGCACCACGTATCACCAAACAGAATTTAGATTGCTGTAACAGTATATTTGTATAGATACAACTAATTCGTACCTAGTAACTAAAAGTCAAATCAGCATTTATTCATAGCATGGTTAAAAGATGAAAAGATGAAACAATCATGAAAATGAGGTGCAACAGTCTTTCTGCACTTTTTTGGCATTGTTTTGATGTCTTGAGGATGACAGCAGACAGTCACTTAGACTAAAATGGACACTGTGATTCTGTAAGTTAGATTATTTATAATCTATCACTTGGGGTTGAGCAGAAGAGTCTTAAAGGGATAGGATGAAAAGTTCTCTGTTTGGTAGTAAAAGAACTGTACTCTTTAGGTCATAAATGTACTTTTTTACCATGTAGTATCCTATTGGGTCAATGCAACATTAAGTACATGCCACCTCTGAAGTGTGATTCTGAAAGGTCTGCAAAACATCCACCTACAGCTGCCATGAGCTCTTCACTGGACTCAAAATATTTTCCAGTCTCATTGTTTCTAATGTGGAAATAAGTGGATATCAGATATATCAAAATCTGATGAACAGTGTGGATGTTCCAAGAAATCATACTTCAAATACTCCTCAATTTTCCCACCGTAGGTCAGTGCACTGTCCTAATAAACAAAGATTTTATTTTCTCTTTTTGCAGTCTCAGCCTCTTCTTACCTATTTGTTCATGTAGTTTGCACAGAATATTATGTAAAATTTGACAGTTACTGTTTTATCCTTTGCAACATAGTCAGTAAGACGAAATCGCATTCAGATCCCAGAAATGCTGGTCACAGTCATTCTGACAGACAAAAGGGGCTTTGCTTTTTTTGTGCACCAGTTCTCATTCATTTCTTTAATTGTTACTTCATTTATAGTATGAATGGGCGAGTCATGCCTCCTCTACATTAACAAATTGGCTCCAAACCCAGTCTGACCCCTTTCTAAACTGTCCAGACAGTGCTGCTAAATAAGTTTTAATTTCTGACTTTGGTCAATATTCAACATATTTAGCATTCTTCCTTGCGATAACCTATTTTACAATTAATTATCCATGAAAAATATACCACAGTCTTTCTTCTGATATACCTATGGTGCAGGTTATTTTATATCCTTTAATCGTCAATTATTTAATTCTAACAGGACTTGCACTCTACATTTTCATCTGTGACTGGAGTTCTGGGATGTCCTTTACGTGCATCACACTCCAGATCAGGACAGGTACATCAAATCCAGCAATCTATTTCAGAACTTTTGAAAATTGAAGAGCACGTTCATTACAAATCACCTGTAACTCCTAATGAGTTTATATTGCCAGTAAACTGACCAAAACAGAATAAAAATATGACAGTATGGTATTAAAGTGTATCCATTTAGAAAACGCACACACACATTACATATATATAGGGTGTTTCAAAATTACACCACAAACTTCAAGGGGATGCAGATGGTGTCTAGACAAACAAAATGAGGAGAGGAACCTGTGTCCAGAAATGTCATCCAATGACACTTCTGAGTGTCAAAGCTATAGAGACGGTGACTGTATATGTATGTATATAACGAGTGATTCTGTGATGATGATATGAACTTTCAGGGAAGATGGAGAAGGATAAATGCATCACTTTGAGATAAGAGACCCAGGTCAAGGAAAGAACAAGTCAAAAGTTATAACAGAAATTGTTCTGATACCTCTGGCAGTGGAATACATGTACAGGTACTGTTTTTGCTTTGTAGGGTACCCAACTTTCGGAAGTGGTAGTATGCACCAAAAGAAGGGAAAAAGTCTAGTATGCAAGGGTTTTAAAATGCATACCTTAACAGCTAAGAGCAATTTTTTAATAAATCAGATCAATTTTGCAAGTCATACTATTGTGCACTGTGTAGCAAAATAAAAACAAAATTTCTTTGCTTTAAATGCCATCTCTTTCCCAAACCAAAAATGTAACACCTTGTCTTCTTATAAGACAGTCAGAATACTATGCTAGTCATTTTAAGGGCTGCAAAGAAACAAGTTAAAAGACTTTTCAACCAAACAACCAATTCAGACGACAATATAGAATACCTACCATAAGAATAACCAGAATAGATGCAGGACCCCTGAAACAACACCAGACATTCTTCTATATATGTGACTTTAGTGTATCACAAACCTATCTTTTTATGATAATTCCCCACAACTAATTCAGAACTGACCTTAACACTGCTTTCATTTCATCTGCATATTTAGAGTACTCCACAAAATGATTTTTTTTATATTTTCTTCTGTCTTAGTCACAGTCAGGCTTTAGAACTCTTCATAAAAATCAGTCTAGCATTTCTTTTGTAATGCTATACTCTGTCAGTATTTTCTCTCCCTCCCCCCCCCCTTCATCCCCCTCCCCACTCACCCTCACCCCCTCCCCCTCCCCCCCACCCCTCCAATGAGATTGGAGCCTACTTCTCTAAAATATTGCTAAGGGTAACTCTAAGCTTGAAAACCCCGTCAGATCAATGGATCTTTCACTAACAGTGTCTTATCCTATCACTCTGTGAGCCTCATCATACCTAAACCATCATGAAAATACACAATAAAAGTTCTATGTGCACCTGAAGTGTATGCTGCAGACAGATGTAGTAGAATGACGCTATTGGCTGGAGCACGTTTGGTACCTGCACCCAGGTGCGAATCACCCCACCACCCACCTTCTTACGTGCACACCACTATAGCACAACAGAAGGCATGTCACTAAGACTGAGCTCTCAAAATTAACCTTAACATGTTACAAAAACAGTGCTATCCAGGCTCAAACAAATATTACAAAATTTCAGTAAAGATCACAATAAATACACACCCGAGGTCCTTTTAAGTTGACAATACGATTGCTGCAGTTTCTTGATTTACATGGAAACCAATTGCAGAATCAGTTGTTCACCCACCCACAAACAATCATTTACTATCTCATAGCAAGCAAAGCCCCCCCCCCCCCCCCCATGAACCATGGACCTTGCCGTTGGTGGCAGCCTTTTCAGTAGTTCCAAGGGCAACAGTCTGGATGATTGACTGATCTGGCCTTGTAACAATAACCAAAACAGCCTTGCTGTGCTGGTACTGCGAACGGCTGAAAGCAAGGGGAAACTACGGCCATAATTTTTCCCGAGGGCATGCAGCTTTACTGTATGATTAAATGATGATGGCGTCCTCTTGGGTAAAATAATCCGGAGGTAAAATAGTCCCCCATTCGCGTCTCCGGGCGGGGACTACTCAAGAGGATGTCGTTATCAGGAGAAAGAAAACTGGCGTTCTACGGATCGGAGCGTGGAATGTCAGGTCCCTTAATCGGGCAGGTAGGTTAGAAAATTTGAAAAGGGAAATGATAGGTTAAAGTTAGATATAGTGGGAATTAGTGAAGTTCGGTGGCAGGAGGAACAAGACTTCTGGTCAGGTGACTACAGGGATATAAACACAAAGTCAAATAGGGGTAATGCTGGAGTAGGTTTAATAATGAATAGGAAAATAGGAATGCGGGTAAGCTACTACAAACAGCATAGTGAACGCATTATTGTGGCCAAGATAGATACGAAGCTCACACCTACTACAGTAGTACAAGTTTATATGCCAACTAGCTCTGCAGATGACGAAGAAATTGAAGAAATGTATGATGAAATAAAAGAAATTATTCCGATAGTGAAGGGAGACGAAAATTTAATAGTCATGGGTGACTGGAATTCAAGTGTAGGAAAACGGAGAGAGGGAAACGTAGTAGGTGAATATGGATTGGGGCTAAGAAATGAAAGAGGAAGCCGCCTGGTAGAATTTTGCACAGAGCACAACTTAATCATAGCTAACACTTGGTTCAAGAATCATGATAGAAGGTTGTATACATGGAAGAACCCTGGAGATACTAAAAGGTATCAGATAGATTATATAATGGTAAGACAGAGATTTATGAACCAGGTTTTAAATTGTAAGACATTTCCAGGGGCAGATGTGGATTCTGACCACAATCTATTGGTTATGACCTGTAGATTAAAACTGAAGAAACTGCAAAAAGGTGGGGATTTAAGGGGATGGGACCTGGATAAACTGAAAGAACCAGAGGTTGTACAGAGTTTCAGGGAGAGCATAAGGGAACAATTGACAGGAATGGGGGAAAGAAATACAGTAGAAGAAGGATGGGTAGCTTTGAGGGATGAAGTAGTGGAGGCAGCAGAGGATCAAGTAGGTAAAAAGACGAGGGCTAGTAGAAATCCTTGGGTAACAGAAGAAATATTGAATTTAATTGATGAAAGGAGAAAATATAAAAATGCAGTATATGAAGCAGGCAAAAAGGAATACAAACGTCTCAAAAATGAGATCGACAGGAAGTGCAAAATGGCTAAGCAGGGATGGCTAGAGGTCAAATGTAAGGATGTAGAGGCTTATCTCACTAGGGGTAAGATAGATACGGCCTGCAGGAAAATTAAAGAGACCTTTGGAGATAAGAGAACCACTTGTATGAACATCAAGAGCTCAGATGGAAACCCAGTTCTAAGCAAAGAAGGGAAAGCAGAAAGGTGGAAGGAGTATATAGAGGGTCTATACAAGGGCGATGTACTTGAGGACAATATTATGGAAATGGAAGAGGATGTAGATGAAGATGAAATGGGAGATACGATACTGCGTGAAGAGTTTGACAGAGCACTGAAAGACCTGAGTTGAAACAAGGCCCCCGGAGTAGACAACATTCCATTGGAACTACTGATGACTTTGGGAGAGCCAGTCCTGACTAAACTCTACCATCTGGTGAGCAAGATGTATGAAACAGGTGAAATACCCTCAGACTTCAAGAAGAATATAATAATTCCAATCCCAAAGAAAGCAAGTGTTGACAGATGTGAGAATTACCGAACTATCAGTTTAATAAGCCACAGCTGCAAAATACTAACGCGAATTCTTTACAGACGAATGGAAAAACTAGTAGAAGCCGACCTCGGAGAAGATCAGTTTGGATTCCGTAGAAATACTGGAACACGTGAGGCAATACTGACCTTACGACTTATCTTAGAAGAAAGATTAAGGAAAGGCAAACCTACGTTTCTAGCATTTGTAGACTTAGAGAAAGCTTTTGACAATGTTGACTGGAATACTCTCTTTCAAATTCTAAAGGTGGCAGGGGTAAAATACAGGGAGCGAAAGGCTATTTACAATTTGTACAGAAACCAGATGGCAGTTCTAAGAGTCGAGGGGCATGAAAGGGAAGCAGTGGTTGGGAAGGGAGTAAGACAGGGTTGTAGCCTCTCCCCGATGTTATTCAATCTGTATATTGAGCAAGCAATAAAGGAAACAAAAGAAAAATTCGGAGTAGGTATTAAAATCCATGGAGAAGAAATAAAAATTTTGAGGTTCGCCGATGACATTGTAATTCTGTCAGAGACAGCAAAGGACTTGGAAGAGCAGTTGAATGGAATGGATGGTGTCTTGAAGGGAGGATATAAGATGAACATCAACAAAAGCAAAACGAGGATAATGGAATGTAGTCGAATTAATCGGGTGATGTTGAGGATATTAGATTAGGAAATGAGACACTTAAAGTAGTAAAGGAGTTTTGCTATTTGGGGAGTAAAATAACTGATGATGGTCGAAGTAGAGAGGATACAAAATGTAGACTGGCAATGGCAAGGAAAGTGTTTCTGAAGAAGAGAAATTTGTTAACATCAAGTATAGATTTAAGTGTCAGGAAGTCATTTCTGAAAGTATTTGTATGGAGTGTAGCCATATATGGAAGTGAAACATGGACGATAAATAGTTTGGACAAGAAGAGAATAGAAGCTTTCGAAATGTGGTGCTACAGAAGAATGCTGAAGATTAGATGGGTAGATCACATAACTAATGAGGAGTTACTGAATAGGATTGGGGAGAAGAGAAGTTTGTGGCACAACTTGACCAGAAGAAGGGATTGGTTGGTAGGACATGTTCTGAGGCATCAAGGGATCACCAATTTAGTATTGGAGGGCAGCGTGGAGGGTAAAAATCATAGGGGGAGACCAAGAGATGAATACACAAAGCAGATTCAGAAGGATGTAGGTTGCAGTAGGTACTGGGAGATGAAGAAGCTTGCACAGGATAGAGTAGCATGGAGAGCTGCATCAAACCAGTCTCAGGACTGAAGACCACAACAACAACAGCAAGCAAAGCATGGATTATGGGCATGTTAAAAGTCAAAGCAAGAGACAAGCAGTATTTAATTAAATCTCCATATAAATGGTGGCATAAACTGAAGTGACAAATATCTTGATGCTTTTACAATGTTCAGTTTAATTTTGAAGCTTCAGACAATCTGATTGAACAAGATACTCTTTTAAACACATTTTACGAATTGCAAAAAACTTTGAACTGTCATTTACACCTGGTATGGCGCGTGCTGACTATTTCATGGTACGTATCACCCACCTTGAAGCCTACACCAGCACGTAAGTTCTGAAGGGTATGTCTGATACCAGTCACAGTTAAGCAATCTATTAGAGAAGAGCTATACTGTCTTGATTCTGGGTGTCATCAACCCCAGAACTGCAAGTGATTGGGCTACACCATTAGCTGTTATCAAGAAGATGAATGGATCTCTTCATTATGTGCAGACATGAAGAAGCCTAAACAAGGTGCTCAGTTCATAGTAAATTAATATCTAATCCCCACACTAGAAGAACTGTCGAAATTACCAGCAGGAAAACATTTTCCAAAGATATCCTGCACTGATACACATTTAAAGTTGCTGCTAGACAGTGTGTCACAAAACCCAGTTGGTTATGAACATACCTTTTGACTTATAAAAGTACCTGCACCACCAATTGGCATTGCATGCATATCACCAATTTTTGAAAGATACTTGGAGCAACTCACAGTGTTAGTGCCGGCCACGGAAAGGCTTTTCAAGCAGCAAAACATTCATGTCATGTCAAATGGGCCTTCTGAGTTGCTCCAGCTGAATAGGGAATTGCAAACTGGCCTCCATAGTCTTGGAGTTGTGTCACTTCCTCAAAAGTGACATAGGATGAGGAATCTATTTTACTTTAGATACTTTTTTATATACTAAAGATACTGGTGATCTATTTTAAGTTTAACGAATAGTCACGGTAGTCTCATAAAATATTAAACACAGAACAGTATGTTATTATAATCATATTAACCAATAAGATGCATGCACCAATTTCTTCTTTGTTTCCATATGGAACTATGTGGTTTTTCGGTTCCGGGGTAGTACTTATATATGAGTTCTGCCATTCTTTGTGAAGCCACCATAAATTAATACACTGGCACCTACTTCTACATTACTAAAAATCATTGCAGAGCCAAAAACCATTTACAAATTAATAATGCTATGACACTATGTTTTATAAGAAGCACAAGTCAAATTACCCTAATATGTCTCAGTACAATGATATATGCAGCAATGATTCCCTTGTACTTCACTCACATCTCCATAATGGCAATACAAAATTATTCTCATATCTCCTTTCTACGTGAAGCACCTTGATTGTGACAAAAACATCAGGGAAACCTAATTTTCAATACATTTTTACCATGTAATTTCTTCCCAAATCCCGAAAAATATATTTCTGAATTCTTCCACCAATGGCACATGACTGCCACACACAAGTTACCTTTAGCTTCTTCTTGATTGTCTATCTGAGCTCAGTTTTAACATACATAAAAAATATTTATTTCCTGATTAAAAATGTAATAATATCCTGAGATAACACACATACATTTGCAAGAAGAATATATGAATCTGTATAAACTTCAATTTTCCTTCTTCTCTGTATGAAATAAAGTGTATTACAACTCTCAGTGGCAATTCCATCTCCTGTCAAATGATCACCTTGTCCATTTCCTTATGGCATCCTATGATAACACTGCAGATAACCAAAGGGCACCAATAGTCAGAAGCTCAAATTTAGTCATTAGAAGAACTGCTGACACCCACATCCTTTCGAACTTGGTTATTGTATTTCTCTCTTTGTCTCCTCCTGCAATTTTTACCCCCAACACTCGTCTCCAATATTAAAATTGTGATCCCTTGCTGTCTCAGTATGTGCGCTATCAATCTATCCCCTCTTTTAGTCAAGTTATGCCACAAATTTCTTTTTTCCCCAATTCTGTTCAGCACTTCCTCACGGGTTGCGTGATCTACCCATCTGATCTTCAGCATTCTTCTGAAGCACCCCTTCTTGAAAGCCTCTATTCTTTTCTTATCTGACCTGTTTATGATATCACATCTTACTTCCACATAAGGCTACACCCAGACAAATACCTTCAGAAAAGACTTCCTAACATTTAAATCTATATTCAGTGCTAACACAACTCTCTTCTTCAGAAATGCTTTTCTTGCCATTGCTAGTCTACATTTTATATCCCCTCTGCTTCAGCCATCAGTTGTTTTACTGCCCAAATAGCGAAACTCATCCACTACTCTCAGTGTCTCATTTCCTAATCTAATTCCTTCAGCACCACCTGGTTTCATTCAACTATATTCCATTACCTTTCCAAGACACTGTCCATTCCATTCAGCTATTCTTCCAAGTCTTTTTCTGTCTCTGACAGATTTAAAATGTCATTGGCAAACCTCAAAGTTTTGATTTCTTGTCACTGGACTTTAATTACTACTACAAATTTTTCTTTGGTTTCCTTTACTGCTTGCTCAATGTATAGATTCGACAACATAGGGGATAGGTTACAACCCTGCCTCACTCCCTTCTCAATCACTGCTTCCCTTCATGTCCGTCGACTCTTATAACTGCTGTCTGGTTTCTGTATAAGTTGTATATAATCTTTCATTTCCTGTATTTTATCCCTGTTACTTTCAGGATATCAAATAGTGTATTCCTGTTGAAACTGTTAAAAGTTTTCTCCAAATATACAAAAGCTATAAATTTAGGTTTGCCCTTCCTTAACCTGTCTCCTAAGAGAAGTCGCATGGTCAGTACTGCTTCACATGTTCCTATGTTTCATCAGCATCAAAACTGATATTCCCTGAGGTCAGCTTCAACCAGTTTTTCCATTCATCTATAGATATTTCATGTTACTATTTTGCAACCATGACTTATTAAACTGATAGTTTGGTAATTTTCACACCTGCCAGCACCTGCTTTCTTTGGAATTTGAAGTATTATATTCTTCTTGAAGTCTGAGGGTATTTCGCCTGTCTCGTACATCTTGCTCACCAGATGGAAGAGTTTTGTCATGTCTGCCGAGGCTATCAGTAGCTTAAACCGAATGTCGTCTACTCCTGGGGCCTTGTTTTGACTTAGATCTTTCAGTGCTGTCAAGTTGTTCTCGCAGTATCATGTCTCCCATCTCATCTTTATCTATGTCTTCTTCCCTTTCTATATTGTTGCCTTCAAGATCATTTCTGTTGTGCAACCCCCCTATATATTCCTTTCACCTTTCCCTTCTTTGCTTGGTACTGAATTTCCATCTGACCTCTTGATATTCATACAGGTGCTTTTCTTTTCTCCAAACATCTCTCTTACTTTCCCAGAGGTAGTATCTATCTTTCCCCTAGAAATATATCCTTCTATGTCCTCACATTTGTCCTCTAGCAATTTCTGCTTAGTCATTTTGCATTTTCTGACACTCTCATGTTTGCATTCCCTATCACTTGCTTCATTTGCTGCATTTTTATATTTTCTCCCTTCATCAATTAAACTCACCATCTCCTGTGATATCCAAGGATTTCTATTAGGCCTCATCTTTTTAGCTAATTGATCCTCTGTTGTCTTCACTATTTTCTCTCACAAAACAACCCATTCATCATCTGCTGCATTCTTTTCCCCTTTTACAGTCAATCTTTGTCTGATGCTTCCTCTGAAATTCTTAACAATCTATGGCTCTTTCAACTTATTAATGTCCCATCTCCTTAATTTTCTACCCTTTTGCAATTTTTTTCATTTTTAATCTATACTTAAATCCAATAAATTGTGGTCAGAGTCCACAGCTACCCCTGGAAATATCTTACAGGTTAACATCTAGTTCTGAAATCTCTGTCTTACCATTATATAATCAATCTGAAACCTTCCGGAGTCTCCAGGTCTCTTCCACACACACTGCCTTCTTTCATGATTCTTAAACAGAGTGTTAGTGATTAAGTTATGCTCTGAGCAAAATTCTTCCTGGCACTTCCCCTTTCATTCCTTTCCTACAGGCTATATTCGCCTACTATTTTTCATTCTCTTCCTTTCCCTACTACCAAATTCCAGTCCCCCATCATAATTCAATAATTTCCTTTATCTCATCATACATTTTTTCAATCACTTCAGCACCTGTGGAGCTCGTTGGCATATGAACTTGTACTACAGTGGTGGGTTTTGGCTTCATGTCTCTTTGAAGCAACTTACCTGCATTCCTACTTTCTTATTCATTATTAGACCTACTCCTGCTTTACCCCTATTTGATTTTGTATGTATAACCCTGCACTCATCTGACCATATGACCTGTTCCTCCTGCAACTGAATTTCACTGTATCCAACTTCAACCTATCCATTTCCTTTTTTAAATTTTTTAACCCACCTGGTTGACTGAGGGATATTACAGTAGTACCAGAGATAACTGTGCTCAGATGCATATAAGCAAGTGTTCCATAAACTGAAGCAAAGTTTTGCTTGTTCTTATATCATGCAAAGGCAGCACAGTTCTGATAAAGGCAAGTCAGGGCTAACAGGTTGCAAGATCACCAGCATAGGATGTCCTGCCTCTTAAAAACATAACAGCAGCTCTAACATAGGTACTAAAACACTTGAGCAACAAGTTTGTGTGGTCACCAATTTATAGAGTGCCTGAATATGCGATGTTGGCAGACCTGTTGATTAGCAAATGTAAAAGGAGATCCAGGAGGTAGAGCACACAATGCAGCCAGCACCTGTCTGATCACAGTTTTAATGTAAAACTACTTTGGACCTCAGATTACTGCATATGACAAATTATGACAGGATTATGTAATGTATTCTTGGTGCTGTTGATAAACTTCACGAGTGGGTATGGGATCTACTGACTACAGAAATTGTTAAACTATGACAGCCTGGCTGGTTTTCAGACTTCGTATTCTGCATTAATCGTAGAGTGTACTTTCAGTGTCATAAACACCACACACTGTTATGCACAGGCGATAAAACTATGAATTTGTCATTAGCACATTTTCTGGGTGTATATACACTCCTGGTTGGTTGGTTTTTGGGGGAAGAGACCAAACAGCGAGGTCATCGGTCTCATCGGATTAGGGAAGGACAGGAAAGGAAGTCGGCCGTGCCCTTTCAGAGGAACCATCCCGGCATTTGCCTGGAGCGATTTAGGGAAATCATGGAAAACCTAAATCAGGATGGCCGGACGCGGGATTGAACCATCGTCCTCCCGAATCCGAGTCCAGTGTGCTAACCACTGCGCCACCTCGCTCGGTATATACACTCCTGGTATATGCTGATAGTAACTGCTGATATTGCCTGCTGGCTTCTCTCTCGGGTTCTTTTGTTGATGTTTGTTTGATGAAAAACCAAAGACAAAAGCCAACAGGTAATTCATCTAAAAGTGGCCACAAAAGACTTAACAATTTTGTAACAGCTGATATGTCTCAGTATCGTTTATTTGCAGCCCCTGTCCATAAAAATCAAGATTTTTCTGCACAAGCCAATTCTTTTGCTTCAAAGACAGCAGTGGCAGGTCAAAGGAATTATTATCAGATCAAAAAAGTTGTGACAGTTATAGCATACACAACAAAAATTTCATTGTAATCTATATGGCACAAAGGTCCACATCATAAAAGATCACAAGCTACACCTAGCGCTATTTGGCCAACAGGAAACGTTTTTGAAAAACAGTTCTAAAGCTGAAGGAAACAGGCTTTCTATTGAGCATCCAACACTACACGCCAAGAGGGAACCACAAAAATGCCAATGGGACAAGAGCCAACCATTGATAAGGAAGAGGCAACATGTTTTCAATGAGATACAGGTCTGGGAAACAGTGAAGTCATTTATCTGCCTAACTCATGCATGACAATGAAGTTTTGGCTCAAGTGGTAAGTTTGTATAAACAGTTATGTCATAATAATTCCTGTAACGAACTACTGTGTCCTTTCTACCAATTACAGTCCATCTGCCACAGAAGATTGGTGGCTAACAGTTTGCTTCATGTTGCTGTGTCAGAGACAGTGAAGATTATTCTTATGGTGAAGATAGCAGCATTCAGCTTCTTCACAACACCTTGAATATTTTTTCAATGATGTAAGCCTACTAAGGAGAGCTTATGACTAGTTCTTCTTCAATGCTCTCTTCTGTTCCCAATATCTCTTGAGCCCTGCTGATAATTTCTCCTTCCTCTCCTGTGAAAGGGACTTCCAACATTTAGGGACTCTAGGTGGCGGGGTCCAAGACTCTGCCATACCACAAAATTTGGAACAATCTCCTACCTCAGAGATCCCAGCCAAATTCAAGTCCTTCAGTACTTCATTAAGCCACAGGCTTCCAGTCTTGTAGCTTTTAACCAATGAGAAGATCTTGGTAAGCCTATTGTCATTCATTCATTGTAATTGCCCATAGAACTTGAGCTTCCTACGTCGCATACTGGTGTGGGCTGATTTTAACCGTTGGCACAGTTCAGAATTAGACTTCAATCGGTAGGTTTCATCTGGGAGCAATCTCGAGCCATGAATTTTTCTGAGAATATGTCTTTCGGCTTTCTCCAGATCATCCATCATGCCTTTTCTATTCATCAAGGGGGTCTCTGTGGCATACAGAAACTGTGGTCTAACAGCAGTTCTGTAATGACAGACCTTAGCATTCTTCAAAATGCACTTCATGTTGTACAGATTGTGGAACAGATGGTATGCTGCGCTGAGTTTGTTATGTCTTTTTAAGGTGGAGGTGCTGTCTCTACCATTGAGGTGGACCCATTCACCAAGATAACAAAAGCCGATTGACCCTCCCAATGGTTCCATGTATAGTTGTCAAAGGGGTGTTACTGGAGTGCCAGTTCAAGATAATTGGTCTTGTCATACGATATTTGTAACCCTGACTTCACAGCTCTCTCATGCAGGGTTTGGACAGCAATGGCAGCATCCTTAGAGTTGTTGGTTAGGATTGCAATGTCATCTGTGAAAACAAGGCACCTTATCTGGATTCTTCGGGTTCCGGCTCCAATGGTAACTGGTTTGATTCCTAGATTCCTCAACGTACATTCCCAGGTTTTGATGACTTTATCAAGCACCTAAACAGAATGGGTGATAGACCATCACACTGTCGTACTCCTATTTTAATGTTGAAACTCTGAGATACTTCTCCTTTGAACTTCACCTTAGAGGTTGTACCAGTGAGAGTCTGTTTGATGAGGAAAAGATGAGTGTGTGTGTGTGTGTGTGTGTGTGTGTGTGTGTGTGTGTGTGTGTGTGTGTGTGTGTGTGAGTGAGTGAGAGAGAGAGAGAGAAAGAGAGAGAGAGAGAGAGAGAGAGTGAGTGCGCGTGAGCCCTGATACCACTGTTGGTTTAAACAACAAAAAATAATGTCTAATACCTCTTTAACAGCCATCATATATCAGGAAAAGCAACTGGCCCAGAACATGTCCATTCAGCATAATAACTTATGTTGATCATTACTCAACAGTTCATGGAACAATAACTACTTTATTAAAACTTAATCATCAGCAGTTGGGTACATTATTTTGTAACAGCACCTACATTCAGACTAGTAGATATCGGAGTTATGACTAATCCTAAGTAACTATTTTTCTGTTTATTAAATTTAAAGCAAGTGAACTTATTGAAGTAGTACTTCACCCCTAGATT
Organism: Schistocerca nitens; assembly: GCF_023898315.1. NCBI lineage: Eukaryota > Metazoa > Arthropoda > Insecta > Orthoptera > Acrididae > Schistocerca > Schistocerca nitens. The sequence goes on along the minus strand of NC_064616.1, from coordinate 76,288,050 downwards.
AACAGAGAGAGAGCCAGCATCACAACTGGGGTTTCAGGTCCAGGATATAGTTAGCCACGCAACTAGACCTGAAGGCTAGGTTGACGAGGTAACGAGGAGAAGTTAAGAGTTGCACTGAAAATTCATTCAGTTACGCACGAACACGAGTCTGTCAGTGCAGCAGCAGAGCCACACTGCAGTCTTCGCCAGCACGCCACAGCAGCCACGTGCCACGGTCTTCACCAGCACGCCTTAGCAGCCACACGACAAGCTTTCAAGAATAGCAAGCAGAAAGCAGAGTCTAAACCACAAAGATCCTCTGTTTTCCAGCATGCCACCTAACCAGTCACGACACATTAGCTGCCACTAACAGTATGCGCCACAGCAACCACAGACCAAAAGTTAAGTGACAGCAGTTGGTTGGTTGTTGGGATGTTTAAGGGGGACTAAACAGCTAAGGTCATCAGTCCCCCATTCCAAAAACAGGCGAGACAAGGTCACGAAGCAGGTAAAACCCTAGAGGGAAGGAGACTCCCCCCAGGCACTACAAGAACACAAATGCAACAACGAACACTACAGACAAGAAGAGGACAGACAAACACCAGACACTAACAAACAGAAGAAAAGAAGATGGCTGGAAACTGGTTGACTGACCGCGACACAAAAAAAGGGAAAGAGTCAACCAGCAGACTATACACCAAAACAGCAACAAATGTAAAGAGACGCGAGGACAAAAGACACAGAATGGGAAGGTGCAGGACCTCCCTAAATCGAACCATAAAAAGGACTACCACGGATAAAATGTAAAACATTGTCAGCCATGGAGGCATCGTCAGATAAAACCAAAGCCAAAGTGCCCGGGAGATTAAAAGATTGGCGGAGTGTGCGCAGTCGAGGACACTCCAGCAAAATGTGGCCGACCGTCAGCCGGGACCCACACCGACACAGAGGGGGATCCTCCTGACGCAACAGATGGCCGTGCGTCAGGTATGTATGGCCGATGCGCAGCCGACACAGGACCACCGAGTCCCTGCGAGAAGCCCGCAGGGAGGAACGCCACACATCGGTCGTCTCCTTGACAGCCCGCAGTTTATTCGGGGCTGTCATGCCACGCCACTCAGCAGCCCACATCCCAAGCACCTTACGGCGCAACACCAGCTGCTGGTCGCGAGCCGTAAGGCCGATCTCCAAAGCTGGGGCGTCTATCGCCCCTTTGGCCAGCCTGTCAACACGTTCGTTCCCCGGGATGCCAACGTGACCTGGCGTCCAAACAAAAACCACCGAACGACCAGAACGGGTAATGATGGAAACAGACTCCCGAATAGAGGACACCAGAGGAGAACAGGGATAGCAGCGGTCGATGGCCTGGAGGCTGCTCAGGGAGTCACTGCAGATGACGATGGACGTACCTGAGCAGGAACGCATATGCTCAAGAGCGCGCAAGATGGCCACCAGCTCTGCAGTAAAAACACTACAGCCAGCTGGCAAGGAGCGCTGTTCAACATGGGCAGCGTGAGCAAAAGCGTAGGCAGTGCGACCATCAACCAGGGAACCATCGGTGTAGACAGGCTCACAGCCCAGAAATGAGGCGAGGAGCGCAAGAAAACGGCGACGGAGGGCCACAGGCGGAACCGAGTCCTTGGGTCCCTGTGCCAAGTCCAGACAGACGGACGGCCGGGACAAACACCAGGGAGGCGTAGGTGCACGGACCCGGAAGGGAGGCGGAAGAGGGAATGAACCCAGTTCGGACAGCAGGGACTGGACACGGACAGCTATGGAAAGCCCAGACCGAGGTCGCCGTTCGGGCAGATGGAGGACCGTGACAGGGAAAAGCAGGCGATGATTGGGATGGCCTGGCGAGCAATGAACGTGGACAGCATAGTCGGCGAGCAGTCGATGGCGGCGAATCCGCAGCGGGGGAACCCCGGCCTCCACCAGTAGACTATCCACGGGGCTCGTACGAAATGCGCCAGTTGCAAGCCGAACCCCACAGTGATGTATGGGGTCTAACAACTTCAACACGGAGGGTGATGCAGACCCATAGGCCAGGCTCCCATAATCAAGCCTGGACTGCACAAGGGCTCTGTACAGTCGCAACAGCGTGCAGCGATCCGCACCCCAAGATGTGTGGCTGAGGCAGCGGAGGGCGTTGAGGTGCCGCCAGCATTTTTGCTTCAGCGGAGTAATATGAGGAACCCATGTGAGCCGGGCATCAAACACGAGTCCCAAGAAGCGGCAAGTGTCCACCACTTCAAGCAGGTGGCCGTCGAGGTAAAGTTCAGGATGAGGGTGGACCGTCCGACGCCTGCAGAAGTGCATAACTCGAGTCTTGGCTGCAGAGAACTGAAAACCGTGAGTCAGAGCCCATGATGCTGCCTTCCGAACGGCTACCTGCAGCCTGCGTTCGGCGACTCCCGTAGTCGTGGAGCTAAATGAGATGCAGAAGTCGTCGGCATACAAAGAAGGAGACACCGACGACCCCACGGCTGCAGCCAGACCATTAATGGCCACTAGAAATAAGGACACGCTCAACACCGAGCCCTGCGGGACCCCATTTTCCTGTGTATAAGAAGAACTAGAGGCGGCACCGACTAGCACCCGGAAAGAGCGGTGCAATAGAAAGGTTTGAAGAAAAGCCGGGAGCCGACCACGAAGACCCCACGCATGCAGCGTGGCAAGAATGTGATGCCTCCATGTGGTGTCATACGCCTTCCGCAGATCAAAAAATACAGCAACGAGATGCTGACGTCGGGCAAAGGCCGTACGGATAGCAGATTCTAGCCGCACCAAACTGTCCGCTGCAGACCGGCCCCGACGGAAGCCACCCTGGGATGGAGCGAGGAGACCGCGCGATTCAAGGACCCAACACAAACGCCGCCCCACCATACGTTCGAGCAATTTGCACAAAACGTTGGTGAGGGTAATGGGACGATAGCTGTCCACCGCCAGTGGGTCCGCATCGGGCTTCAAAATGGGGACAATAAGACCCGCACGCCATTGCGACGGGAACACGCCCTCGCTCCAAATGCGGTTGAAGATGGTGAGGACGTGTCGCTGGCAGTCCCTGGAAAGATGCTTCAGCATCTGCGCGTGTATACCGTCTGGTCCTGGTGCTGTATCTGGGCAGTCGGCGAGGGCAGCAAGGAATTCCCGCTCGCTGAAAGGAGCATTGTATTTCTCAGAACGACGCGTGTGGAACGATAACGGCGTCCGCTCGGCTCGCTCCTTTAGAGAGCGAAAGGCGGGGGGATAAGTTGCAGTCGCAGAGCTCTGAGCAAAGTGCGCAGCAAGGTGTTCAGCAATGGCGGCAGCGTCCGTGCAGACAGCGTCCGTGCAGACAGCGCCGTCCAAGGAGATCCCAGCGACACCCATAGGGGTCTGGTGTCCATAAATCCGCCGTATCCGGGACCACACGAGCGAGGGGGAGACACGAGAGCCCAAGGATGAAACATACCGCTCCCAGCACTCCTGCTTACGCTGGGTAATAAGACGACGGGCGAAGGCACGTAGCCTCTTAAAGGCGATGAGGGTCTCGAGAGACGGGTGCCGCCGATGACGCTGGAGGGCCCGCCGACGGTCGCGAATAGCTTCAGCAATCTCCGGCGACCACCAGGGTACAGCCTTCCTCCGAGGGAGTCCAGAAGAGCGGGGGATGGCAGCCTCGGCCGCCGAAATGATGGACGTGGTTAAGTCACGGACCACATCGTCAATGTCACCCTGCGGGGGAGACTCAACGGTTGCCGCGGAAGTGAAACTCGGCCAGTCAGCCCTGTGGAGAGCCCAGCGGGGCAGGCGCCCAGAAGAATGACACTGGGGCAGTGACAAATAGATGGGAAAATGGTCACTACCACACAGGTCAGGATGCACTCTCCAGTGGAGAGATGGGACAAGGCCGGGGCTGCAAAGAGAGAGATCGATGGCCGAGAACGAGCCGTGGGCCACACTGAAATGTGTGGGAGCACCGGTGTTCAGGAGGCTAAGGTCGAGCTGAGCCAACAAATGCTCCACGGCACGACCGCGGTCATCGGAGACAGTCCCACCCCATAGAGGGTTGTGGGCATTGAAATCGCCCAGCAACAAGAAAGGAGGCGGCAGTTGTGCTATCAGAGCAGCCAGGACATGCTGCGCGACAGCACCATCCGGTGGTAGGTAAATACTGCAGACGGTAACAGCCTGTGGCGTCCACACCCGAACAGCGACAGCCTCTAAAGCTGTTTGTAGAGGTACAAACTCGCTGTGTAGAGAGTTAAGGACATATATGCAGACGCCACCAGACACCCTTTCATAAGCTGCCCGGTTCTTAAAATAACCCCGATAGCCACGGAGGGCGGGGGTTCGCGGTGCTGGAAACCAAGTTTCCTGCAGAGCAATGCAGAGGAAAGGATGAAGGCTGATAAGTTGGCGGAGCTCAGCTAGATGGTGGAAGAAACCGCTGCAGTTCCACTGGAGGTAAGTGACAGCAGTATTCGGGTTTGCCTCGTCATCACAGTTTGTTAGTAATGCTTGATGGAATAAAGAAGTCCCCGAGTGAGAGTGGGCCTAAACAGTTAGGGAGCAATATGGGGATTAGTTCTAAATCTGGGGGGAACATTTGTGAATTTGTAGCTGCCGGGCCTTTTCTTGCACAGATGTAGTTTATTATGGAGAAGTTGGGAGGATTAGAGGAAGTAGAGAGCCAAAATGAGGGAATCGGAAATCGTATTAAAACTGAAAATGACAGGAATCAAAGGCTTTTATTGGGGATTAGTGAGAAAGTAGGTGAGATGGGTAAGAATCTGACACACCAGATTAGTGTGGTAGAGAAGGATTTGAAGGAGAGGATGGATGCTGTGCAGACAGAGTTCACAGAGCAGGTTAAAGGAACTGAATTCATACTGAAGATAGTGTAGATAAGGTGAGACTGGGACTGAAGAAGGGAGCTGAGGTCACGAGTCTGCCAGGGCCACACTGAGTAATGTAGCTATGAATAGAGGGGAGACAGTGGCTATGCAGCTTAAGGTGAGCCCTCAACAGAGAAAATAAGTACCATGTGGTTGATTTCTTAGCCTCGTGCAAAGATTGCTTCGTAGAAGGAACGACTGACGAGGTGAAAGTGAAGTTCATTAAATGGCAGCAAGACGAAAATGCAGACACGTGAGCGAACCAGAATGCAGGTGCAGTCAGTGATTTTACCGTGTTTGGGGCACTTATGCTCAGCAAGTACTGGGATGTTAGGAAGCAGATACAACTGTAGAATGCTTTCCTCAATAGTCCAAGCTACAGTAATCAGGGTAGCTTGCATGAATTTTGTGAAGCAGAGCTGCAAAAGTCAGTGCATCTAGATAAACCATCGGGCACTCTTGTGGAAATCTCTACTCTTAAGAGACAACTGTCTGACCACTTCAGTTGGATTGATGGAAACTACTGATGCTCTTCTAGATTTCATAGAAAGACCGGCTGACAATAGACAAGGCAGCAAAGACCATCTAATAGGGAATCAGCAGCAACAGTAGGCAGAAAAGTAAATGTTCTCCCTACTGTGGTTCATGAAGGGAGGGAAATGTGACTTGGTGATGAATCCAGGATTGAAGGAGGTTATGAAAATTATAGTTTAAGTAATAGTGATTTAAGGGAGACTGGAGTGTTTCACATGGAGGCTGCACTAAGAAACATTGAGTTGTGAGGAGGCTGATGGCAGCATTAACAAAGTCAGAGAAGGAAATGGAGAGCGAATGATGCTTCTATTGATCCTAATTTAAATTATTTGTTTCATCGAGAAGCTTGTGGGGAAGACTGTATCCGTTGGGCAACACCACCACCGAATGATCAGAGTGTAGTATTGTGTTTGGCAGAAGATGGCTAAAGCAATATTAATGTTTGTGAGGAATGAGCTGAGGTAATTCCAGAAGTAATTTAGGCACCTAGCATGCAAGAAACTTAACCTGTCACAGCTTAATTAAAAGTCGGGCTCACAGTAAGCCTCGTGTGTACAAACAGTCCATTTACTGATAAGCAGGAGCCTGTAGTAAATTCTGATACAGGCACAATGAGTGGCATACTGGGGTCTGATCAACTTGGAGGTGATTTAAATAGTACAGATTGCTGGGACAAGGTGAAAATTTCATCACTGTTGACAATGAGCAACAAACTGCTGTCAGGGATCTATATTTTGATTGGCTCAGTAAGGAAGAGTGCAATTTTGAACCAAATGATTATGTCACACAGGCCAGAATGATTAGTTTGTTGTCACCACAAACACTGGTAACAGAGAAATTTAGCATTGCAAGGAAGCTGCACAGTTTGAGCAAGAGTCATACTGCATTCTGGGCTGCTTCTGATGAAATATTTTGTAATGATAAGATGTTGAACCTCCTAAGGTATCATAGGTGAATACTTTGTAGATAGTTTTGAGGGGATTGAAAGAGATTCATTGGCTGAAACAGCCAATGTGTGGAGGAAGTTCAGCCCCTCAAAAATGTTGTTATTACTAATGATGTAGTTGCACATTGACTTGTCAATTCTGAGAGCTATATATGTTGTCTTCCCCCATGAACCATGGACCTGGCCGTTGGTGGGGAGGCTTGCGTGCCTCAGCGATACAGATGGCCGTACCGTAGGTGCAACCACAACGGAGGGGTATCTGTTGAGAGGCCAGACAAACATGTGGTTCCTGAAGAGGGGCAGCAGCCTTTTCAGTAGTTGCAGGGGCAACAGTCTGGATGATTGACTGATCTGGCCATGTAACATTAACCAAAACGGCCTTGCTGTGCTGGTACTGCGAACGGCTGAAAGCAAGGGGAAACTACGGCCGTAATTTTTCCTGAGGGCATGCAGCTTTACTGTATGATTAAATGATGATGGCGTCCTCTTGGGTAAAATATTCCAGAGGTAAAATAGTCCCCCATTCGGATCTCCGGGCGGGGACTACTCAAGAGGACGTCGTTATCAGGAGAAAGAAAACTGGCATTCTACGGATCGGAGTGTGGAATGTCAGATCCCTTAATCGGGCGGGTAGGTTAGAAAATTTAAAAAGGGAAATGGATAGGTTAAAGTTAGATATAGTGGGAATTAGTGAAGTTCGGTGGCAGGTGGAACAAGATTTTTGGTCTGGTGATTACAGGGTTATAAATACAAAATCAAATAGGGGTAATGCAGGAGTAGGTTTAATAATGAATAAAAAAATAGGAGTCCGGGTTAGCTACTACAAACAGCATAGTGAACGCATTATTGTGGCCAAGATAGACACGAAGCCCATGCCTACTACAGTAGTACAAGTTTATATGCCAACTAGCTCTGCAGATGATGAAGAAATAGATGAAATGTATGACGAGATAAAAGAAATTATTCAGGTAGTGAAGGGAGACGAAAATTTAATAGTCATGGGTGACTGGAATTCGTCAGTAGGAAAAGGGAGAGAAGGAAACATAGTAGGTGAATATGGATTGGGGGGAAGAAATGAAAGAGGAAGCCGCCTTGTACAATTTTGCACAGAGCATAACTTAATCATAGCTAACACTTGGTTCAAGAATCATGATAGAAGGTTGTATACCTGGAAGATTCCTGGAGATACTAATAGGTATCAGATAGATTATATAATGGTAAGACAGAGATTTAGGAACCAGGTTTTAAATTGTAAGACATTTCCAGGGGCAGATGTGGATTCCAACCACAATCTATTGGTTATTAACTGCAGATTGAAACTGAAGAAACTGCAAAAAGGTGGGAATTTAAGGACATGGGACCTGGATAAACTGAAAGAACCAGAGGTTGTACAGAGTTTCAGGGAGAGCATAAGGGAACAATTGACAGGAATGGGGGAAAGAGATACAGTAGAAGAAGAATGGGTAGCTCTGAGGGATGAAGTAGTGAAGGCAGCAGACGATCAAGTAGGTAAAAATACGAGGGCTAATAGAAATCCTTGGGTAACAGAAGAAATATTGAATTTAATTGATGAAAGGAGAAAATATAAAAATGCAGTAAATGAAGCAGGCAAAAGGGAATACAAACGTCTCAAAAATGAGATCGACAGAAAGTGCAAAATGGCTAAGCAGGGATGGCTAGAGGACAAATGTAAGGATGTAGAGGCTTGTCTCACTAGGGGTAAGATAGATACTGCCTACAGGAAAATTAAAGAGACCTTTGGAGAGAAGAGAACCACTTGTATGAATATCAAGAGCTCAGATGGCAACCGAGTTCTAAGCAAAGAAGGGAAGGCAGAAAGGTGGAAGGAGTATATAGAGGGTTTATACAAGGGCGATGTACTTGAGGACAGTATTATGAAAATGGAAGAGGATGTAGATGAAGATGAAATGGGAGGTAAGATACTGCGTGAAGAGTTTGACAGAGCACTGAAAGACCTGAGTCGAAACAAGGCCCCGGGAGTAGACAACATTCCATTGGAACTACTGATGGCCTTGGGAGAGCCAGTCATGACAAAACTCTACCATCTGGTGAGCAAGATGTATGAGACAGGCGAAATACCCACGGACTTCAAGAAGAATATAATAATTCCAATACCAAAGAAAGCAGGTGTTGACAGATGTGAAAATTACCGAACTATCAGTTTAATAAGTCACAGCTGCAAAATACTAACGCGAATTCTTTACAGACGAATGGAAAAACTGGTAGAAGCGGACCTCGGGGAAGATCAGTTTGGATTCCGTAGAAATGTTGGAACACGTGAGGCAATACTAACCTTACGACTTATCTTAGAAGAAAGATTAAGAAAAGGCAAACCTACGTTTCTAGCATTTGTAGACTTAGAGAAAGCTTTTGACAACGTTAACTGGAATACCCTCTTTCAATTTCTGAAGGTGGCAGGGGTAAAATACAAGGAGCGAAAGGCTATTTACAATTTGTACAGAAACCAGATGGCAGTTATAAGAGTTGAGGGGCATGAAAGGGAAGCAGTGGTTGGGAAAGGAGTGAGACAGGGTTGTAGCCTCTCCCCGATGTTATTCAATCTGTATATTGAGCAAGCAGTAAAGGAAACAAAAGAAAAATTCGGAGTAGGTATTAAAATTCATGGAGAAGAAGTAAAAACTTTGAGGTTTGCCGATGACATTGTAATTCTGTCAGAGACAGCAAAGGTCTTGGAAGAGCAGTGGAACGGAATGGACAGTGTCTTGAAAGGAGGATATAAGAAGAACATCAACAAAAGCAAAACGAGGATAATGGAATGTAGTCAAATTAAATAAGGTGATGCTGAGGGGATTAAATTAGGAAATGAGGCACTTAAAGTAGTAAAGGAGTTTTGCTATTTAGGGAGTAAAATAACTGATGATGGTCGAAGTAGAGAGGATATAAAATGTAGACTGGCAATGGCAAGGAAAGCGTTTCTGAAGAAGAGAAATTTGTTAACATCGAGTATAGATTTAAGTGTCAGGAAGTCGTTTCTGAAAGTATTTGTATGGAGTGTAGCCATGTATGGAAGTGAAACATGGACGATAACCAGTTTGGACAAGAATAGAATACAAGCTTTCGAAATGTGGTGCTACAGAAGAATGCTGAAGATAAGATGGGTAGATCACGTAACTAATGAGGAGGTATTGAATAGGATTGGGGAGAAGAGAAGTTTGTGGCACAACTTGACTAGAAGAAGGGACCGGTTGGTAGGACATGTTCTGAGGCATCAAGGGATCACAAATTTAGCATTAGAGGGCAGCGTGGAGGGTAAAAATCGTAGAGGGAGACCAAGAGATCAATACACTAAGCAGATTCAGAAGGATGTAGGTTGCAGTAGGTACTGGGAGATGAAGAAGCTTGCACAGGATAGAGTAGCATGGATAGCTGCATCAAACCAGTCTCAGGACTGAAGACCACAACAACAACAACAACAACATATATGTTGTGCCTCGGAATCTGTTTTAAATAATGTTAAAGATGAGGACACTGTAATGTATTCTGAGTCCAGTGTGAAAATTAAAACAGCTACTGTGAACTACAGTAGGCCAATCAAATACAAAGTCATCTTCGAAGTTAAAATTCATGGTATAATTAATGTACATGGATTTCTCATTGTGCCTCACTTGTGTACAAATATTTTGGTGGGAACAGGTTTCCTAGCCAAATTGTGTGCAACACCTGTTTTGCCCAAAGTTTCATTAAACTGAATGCTGGAGCAAACAGAAAGCATGTGAAAGTTAAAAACTCACTTGCTGGAGATAAAATAGCGGCAAGTTTATATATAGATAACAGTGTGAGTGAAACAGATGTGCTTAGTAGTATTAAGGAAATGTGGACAATACCAAAGGTTTGACTAAGGAATATAACAGAAGTTAGGTTGTATATCCAGTAAGGAGCAATAGCCTATGATATGTTTGCATGATGGACATTTATATTAATATTATGAGAAGGAAAGTTACTACTCACCATATAGCAGAGATGCTGAGTCCCAGATAGGCACAACAAAAAGACTTCCACAATTAAAGCTTTCGGCCATTGGCCTTCATCTACAACACACACACACACACACACACACACACACACACACACACACACACACACACACACGACTGCAGTCTCAGGCAACTGAAGCCACACTGCAAGCAGCAGCAGCAGTTGTGCATGATGGGAATGGCAACTGGGTGGGGGTAACGAGACAACTGGGGTTGGGAGGGGGAGGCATAGGGGTGGGGGTGGTGGACAGTGAAGTGCTGCAGGTTAGACGGAGGGCACGGGAGGGGTGGGGAGGGGGGCAAAGAAGTGGGAAACGAGAAAAATAAAAAGACTGGGTGTGGTGGTGGAATGACATCTGTGTAGTGCTGGAATGGGAACAGAGAAGAGGCTGGATGGGTGAGGACAGTGTGTAGGTTTGGTGAACAGTGGAATACCACTGTGGGAGGGGTGGGAAGGATAGTGGCCAGGGCCTCATCTTTCCAGTCTCCCATCACCTCCCAAAGTTCCACCGTCCAGCCATAGAGGAGCATTCCCCTCGTAACTCGGTACCACCCAGGACTGGAACAACTGAATTACATTCTCTACCAGGATTTTGATTTCCTCTCGTCGTGCCCTGAAATGAGAAATTTCCCACCCACTATCCTTCCCACACTGCCCACAGTGATATTCTGGTGTCCACCCAACCTACACAATATACTCAGCCATCCTTACACAACCCCTGCTCCTAATCCCTTACCTCATGGCTCATACCCCTGCAATAGAACTAGGTGCAAGACCTGTCCCATACATCCCCCCCACCCCCCACCACCACCTACTCCAGTCCAGTCACTAACATCACCTATCCCATCAAAGGCAGGGCTACCTGTGAAACCAGTCATGTGGTCTCCAAGCTAAGCTGCAACCACTGTGCTGCGCTCTATTTAAGCATGACAACCAACAAGCTGTATGTCCGCATGAGTGGCCACCGACAATCTGTGGCCAAGAAACAAATGGACCACACTGTTGCTGAACATGCTGCCAAACATGATATCCTTCATTTCAATGACTGCTTCACAGCCTGTGCCATATGGATCTTTCCCACCAACACCAGCTTTCCTCAATTGTGCAGGTGGGAACTTTCCCTGCAATACATCCTACATTCCCATAACCCTCCTGGTCTCAACCTTCATTAGTCACTGTACTCACCCATCCAGCCCCTTCTTTGTTCCCATTCCAGCACTCCATTTCTTTGCCCCCCCCCCTTGTCCTGCCCCCCCCCCCAACCTGCAGCACTTCACTGCCCGTCACCCACACCATACTATCCCTCCCCCTCCCCACTCTAGTCCCCTCCTTACTCCCACCCAGTTGCCACTCCCATCATGCACCAGTGCTGCTGCTTGCAGTGTGGTTTCAATTGCCTGAGATGGCAGTTGTGTGTATGTGTATTTATGTGTGTGTGGGGGGGGGGGGGGGCTGCTGAGTGCATGTTTCTATTGTTGACGAAGGCCAATGGCCAAAATCTTTACTTGTAAAAGTCTTTTTGTTGTGCTTGGTGCTTGTCTGCAACTCAGCATCTCCGCTATATGGTGAGTAGCAATTTTCCTTCTCATAATACTGTTACATTCCATCCTGGATTTTCCATTGTTGGACATTTATATTATTTCTGTATAGATAGAGATTAACATTTTGAAGACCGTATTTAATTTTTTTGTATGTTTATTTACTGTTTGTAAACTTCTTTATAATTTTCTGAATTGATTTTGGTTTGCAGAGGTGGGTTTGAATTTTATTTGCTGTTTTATCATGTGTTAGTTAAGTTTGTTTTATTTGATTTATCTAAAAGGACAGCTGATGGTCTGTTTCAACCATTTGTTTGCATTTCAGGGACATCATTCGCAGTGAAATGAAGTTCCTTACATGACCAATGTTGTTGTTGGTGTTCTTTCATAGTGAAGACACAGATCACAACATTGAAAGCACAAAAACCAAAATTGTGTGCCTCGTTTTCAGCAATCCAGCTGCACTAGTGTCTGTTACTTTCTTGCAACGAATTTTCTGCTGCACGAGTTCGGACTGCCTAGAGTGGGTTTCCGTAGCCTCACCTACGAGTGTCAGCGTTAGATTACTTTATCAATGGCTCAACGGGTTTCAACAATTGTCTGTTTGATGGAGTACGGTCTGGCTGGCAGAGTGTGACAACATCACAGCAGCTTAGGTCGCACCGACACTGTCGTCACTGCAAGAAAGATCACACGAACACTTATCACAGTGAGTTGTTCACGATATCAAATGCTTCAAATGTATTAAGTGCTCCAATCGTATTATATACACGGTAGAGCACTTGCCCATGAAAGGCAAAGGTCCCGTGTTCGAGTCTCAGTCTAGCACACAGTTTTAATCTGCCAGGAAGTTTCAGATCGGTGCACACTTCGCTGCAGAGTGAAAGTTTCATTCTGGATATTATATACATTGTCAGTTGCAAACAAGTTGAGGAGTAGCACTAAAGACTATTTTTAAAAAAAACTTGAAAAGAGCACACAGTGATAAAAAAATGAATTTAACAAATTTCTTATCAGCTCACGTGGAGCACAGGCATCGAGTCCTAAATTTAATACAGTGTTCATTTATTAAAATGTGTTATTTTTGCATAGAAAAGTTACATTACCATTTGCAAACAGATACACTCAGGTTCAATTTTTATTTATCATCTTATTTTTGGTATGAGAACTTGTCGTTCCATTAGTTTACAAAGTGCTACATGTGCAAAATTTGCATACGTTAGTTTCGAGACACCGAGCACGCACTGCACACATTGATCTTGTCAACAAACAAAACATTACAATTTTATTTTTTCAGTTTTTGAAATTTCACAAGTCTTCTCTGGTGAATATAATCAATATTGGTGCTACTTAACTTACCTCATTCACTGAGTGAAGAGCTAAGTTAAGTAGAGGTATTGTTACACACCAAGTCATATCTGTGTACTGATGGCCTGTTTGGTCGAGTGCAGTATTTGAGTCACATGCGTACAGAGAGTTCAGTCAGAGTTCATGTCACTGGCTGGCCAGCAGCTGTGCCATGGCTAAGTGATTCACTTCCGGCATAGGTGGGCTGGCTCCATGTGGGTTTTTCACGAGCTGCACGTGACATCAAACTCTGGTAGCCACTAAGACTTTCAAATTGCACTATACTTTTTTTGCGTGCGTGCACTGCGAACCGTGCCAAGTACGGGAGGGTACACGGTGTCAGACGAAAGAGAATTTGATTACAAATCCAGTGGTACACACGTATAATCTGGAAATGTTATATGAGAGCAGATAAAGAGACAAATAGCTCTGAATAACAGTAATTCACTAAGTAATTTATAACTTTTAAAGTATTCATCACACCAAAGATAATAAGCATTGACAGACCTACTCACATGTTCAATCATTTTAATAATTAAGCTGTGGGAGACATTTTAACTGAAAAATTAATTAAAATCAGCATAACTTTTGAATGAAAACTGATACACGATCACTTATTACAGGAAGGCAGCAAACACAGTTTGGGACATCTGCACGGGTATTTGCAGTGGTACAGTGGCAGGTATTAGGTTTTTGAAATATTTAACATTCCGTCAGTCTTAGAAGTATTCCGGCACTTTTCAGACTGTGATTCTTTTGTACAGTGTTGGACTTTTTCTCAGATAGAGTTGTGGGGACTTTAATTAAATTTGTTAACTAATCGGTATTTAGGACTGCGTATTATTGTGTCAATTAGTCAGCTTATTGGTGAGGATAATTCAGTAATTTTATAGCTGTGAACACAGTCTGGTGTTTTCGAGTTAATTTATTAACTTATTTACTATCCACTACTGTGAGCTCGAGGCATTTTATCGATCCAGCATAACACCTTGTGTCGGTCATTACTCAACAGTTTAGTGACAGATTCGTGGAAAAATAAATTATTTTATTAAAACTTAATCGTGAGTAGTTAAATACACAATTTTGTAGCAGCACCTATGTTCAACCTAGCAGGTATTAGATTTAAGTGACTGAACATTATGAAGTAGTATTCTGCCCCTAGACTAACAGACAGTGAGCCAGTGATCTACAGTGTTTAATTGTAAGAAGCAGTATTGACCTGGGGAGAGCAAAAGCAAAATCTTTTGAAAATCTTAATTTCGACTTGTTATAAGCCCCTATTCTACACCACTCGGATTTAATACAATATTTTTATCTAGTGGCAAGTTCGCCACTCGTTCCCACCTACCTGTATGAGGCTAATGGTTTAAGTGAGCATCTCATTACTGCCTTCACCGGCAAACATTTCCTGGTGGGAAAGAAAATGCACCAATACTGAGACAGAAGTGCTGACCATCATTTGAGGTATTGATACGTTTCAATTCTGCCTCCTTGTAAGACATGTCACTGTGCGCACAGATCTCAAAGCATTATCATTCTTAATGAAATGTAAACTGAAAAACAATTGTCTGACAAGGTGGGCAATCACGCTTGAAAAATATGACTTTCAAATTAAATACATATCAGGGGAAGATAATATTATTCCTGATGTACTGTACGATTACCCAAAAAATATGAGAAAAACATACAGCACACTCGATGGAGAAAAAAGGAGGGTGTAACATGTGGGAAAGACATTAAGAAGCTACTGAGCAACATTATGGTCAAACAGGAAGCAGACAAGGTCTTTGAGATGATCAAAGATAAATGTGACGATCCAAACCTATTACTGTAAGCATCACGATGTCCTAGAAGGCACATGTGAATTCCATTCACTGGTGGTTGTATATACCCAGTACTGCAGTGGATGATATGATTAAATATGTAAACATGATTTACACACACTTTGGACCCAAAAAAAATGTACACTGAAGTGGGAAGAACATGTGAGCTTTAATAGCATGGCTCATAGGGTACATACAGTGCTGAAAATGTATGAATTCTGTCAGAAAACAAAATTCACAACTACGCAACGCAAGGGATTAACATATCATAGAGACCTGATAAATCAGGACAATTAGTAGCATTGCATCTTTTCAGCCCACTATCAAATGCTAAAGGAAACTTTACACAAGTACTGGTAATCTTAGAGGTTCTCTAAAATATGTACAGTTCTATCCATTGCGAAAAGCCATCAGTTGGCTAATGATCAAACAAGTAACAGAGGATTAGTTCATGCCTACTATTACGCCAGACAGTATCTTGATAGACAATGCCTCACAGTTCCAATCACATGAATGGAAAATGACTTTAGAAGGCAATATGGTCAAACAAATTCTAATCTCTGCTTACTGTCCTGGCACCAATGCAACTGAGTGTGCAATTTGTGTACTTGTATGGCTTTGTACAACACACTGTGGAAAAATTTTAAAAAATAAAAATTTAGGCTGAAAATTATCCAATTTTGAAAATGTAATCAATAACCTATACCATTCTAGTAATGGTTTGCCACCAAGCACTGTGTTATTTGGAAGAAAACCAAGCAGAGTTTTTACACACCTTCAGTTTCCACAAACAATAGAACTTGCACAAGAACTTTAGAAAAAAGTGTTGGATACTATAAACAGAAAGCAGCTAAACACAAACATGCCCAGGATATACTAGTGTGGCCTATTATACAGGGTGTTACAAAAAGGTAAGGCCAAACTTTCAGGAAACATTCCTCACACACACAAAGAAAGAAAATATGTTATGTGGACATGTGTCCGGAAACATTTACTTTCCATGTTAGAGCTCATTTTATTACTTCTCTTCAAATCACATTAATCATGGAATGGAAACACACAGCAACAGAACGTACCAGCGTGACTTCAAACACTTTGTTACAGGAAATGTTCAAACTGTCCTCCGTTAGCGAGGATACATGCATCCACCCTCCATCGCATGGAATCCCTGATGCACTGATGCAGCCCTGAAGAATGGTGTATCGTATCACGGCCGTTCACAATACGAGCACGAAGAGTCTCTAAATTTGGTACCGGGGTTGCGTAAACAAGAGCTTTCAAATGCCCCCATAAATGAAAGTCAAGAGGGTTGAGGTCAGGAGAGCGTGGAGGCCATGGAATTGGTCCACCTCTACCAATCCATCGGTCACCGAATCTGTTGTTGAGAAGCGTACGAACACTTGACTGAAATGTGCAGGAGCTCCATCGTGCATGAACCACATGTTGTGTCGTACTTGTAAAGGCACATGTTCTAGCAGCACCGGTAGAGTATCCCATATGAAATCATGATAACGTGCTCCATTGAGCAGTACATACTGACGAAACTAAAATGAGCTATAACATGGAAATTAAGCGTTTCCGGACACATGTCCACATAACATCTTTTCTTTATTTGTGTGTGAGGAATGTTTCCTGAAAGCTTGGCAGTACCTTTTTGTAACACCCTGTATATGCAGTCAGAAATTTGATCCTGGTTAAGTCACATACCAAGTTGTCAAAGGGCAAGAAAGAAACCTAAAAACGTTGTCATTATTACTTTGGTCCATTTTGGATTAGAGAGATAGGGCAACTGAATTTCTCGAGAGCAAATTATATTCGAATTTGCAAACAATATGGAGTGCAAAATCCTATTGTCGTCACGACAAGCGAGTCAATGAGTAAAAAACATAAAAATCATACATTTAAGAACTTCCCACACTGCTGTAGTGTATTTATATTCATTTCAATGTGGAACGACTGGTGCTGATATTACCAGTGAGTTCAAATATGGAAAGTGTTGTACCACACAGACTGTTAAGAGTAGTGTGCATGTCATATGTTACGATTAGTAACTGCCTTGAGATGTGAATATAGTGTCCTCTGCCTACATACAGTGCACGAGTGTTTTGTTTCTGTAGTGTTAGCAGTTAGCCAACACTACGCACACTACTTGGTTGAGGAGGCCGAATGCACGCGTTAACTCACGCAGGCTGGCGTGAGGTCTGAAACAGGATACGTAATGAATGCTATAAAGAAAAGTACGTAGCTGCTGGAATACTTAACTTTAATCCATCATTGTTGTACATCGCTCTTGACGATACAAGTGAGACTCTGTAGATACATGCAATGTAATGCTAATGGCGCCTTGCTAGGTCGTAGCCATTGACTTAGCTGAAGGCTATTCTAACTATCTGCTCTGCAAATGAGCGAGGCTTCGTCAGTGTGCATCGCTAGCTAAGTCGTCCGTACAACTGGGGCGAGTGCTAGTCCGTCTCTCGAGACCTGCCGTGTGGTGGCACTCGGTCTGCGATCACTGACAGTGGCGACACGCGGGTCCGACATGTACTAATGGACCGCGGCCGATTTAAAGCTACCACCCAGCAAGTGTGGTGTCTGGCGGTGACACCACAGTTTCTACGTATCTAATGTCAAAATTTGTATGTTTCGGTTAGCTTTGTCAGAGTGCTGGCATGATGTGGTTGTTGACTCATAAACACCACCTGTGCTGAATTTGCGCAACTTGTGTGTCACTGTTGCACATGCATTGGGACTGCTGCATCACTACCGGTTGCAGAGGGGCCATCCCCACCACTTACCCAGCAAGAGCACACCTGAACTTATGCCTTGTCTGAAGGGGTTCATCCAGTTACGTCATACCATTGCCAGTGTACAATTCAAGGACGCAGCCACACCTCTCTATATGTCAAGCAGGTACGCATGTCATAGCCCTGCATAGCCCCCACAAATCTGACCCTCTTACTCTAAACAATCCTCACACTTCATTAGTGGTATGTGTGTGACATCTCGGTGTCAAATATCAAAAATAGTCATGGTTCACTAAAAGTAGAGCTCAGTGTGATTAGCGTTTTCACAGTGCTTAAAGTGAGTGCTCCAGTTACAGATGTAACCTGTAAAGTATTCCATATGTTTATGTTATTTCTGTGTGTTTCATGTGGACAAGTTCTTTGAATGTGTGATATTTTTAGGACATGTATATTAGTAATGTTCAAAAGACACACTATTTTAATATGTTTAGAAAAGCCTGCAAATCCTACCATACATTTTAACCTGGTTAAGAAAACGTGTGTGTTTCTATGATTCAATTATTTACATTTACACATACTATTAATGTGAATATTAGATGGATAGATCACATAACTAATGAGGAGGCATTGAATAGGATTGGGGAGAAGAGAAGTTTGTGGCAGAACTTGACTAGAAGAAGGGATCGGTTGGTAGGACATGTTCTGAGGCATCAAGGGATTACCAATTTAGTATTGGAGGGCAGCGTGGAGGGTAAAAAATTGTAGAGGGAGACCAAGAGATGAATACAATAAGCAGATTCAAAAGGATGTAGGTTGCAGTAGGTACTGGGAGATAAAGAAGCTTGCACAGGATAGAGTAGCATGGAGAGCTGCATAAAACCAGTCTCAGGACTGAAGACCACAACAACAACAACAACATTAACTTTTGTGATAGTCTATTAGGGAATGTTTCCTGTCTTTTGTGTGTCTATGATCATGGTGTACCTATTTTAAGTAGCTTCAAACAGCTCATTCTTCATGAGAAATTGTCAAGTTTACAGTTAAAATTTTCTTTAACACAGATAATAAGCCCATTATTTTATGTGCACTACTGAAAATGTAATGAAAAGTTTTCACACCACTTTTCACCTTCATTTTATTGTACATAGCTTCATAAGTTTACTGTTCAATTATCATTATGCTTGATGATATTATTTGTATTTTTTTCCAAGCTGTTCCACAATATTTGATTGTGAGTAGGGCTGAGCTGATTTTCTGTGATGAATCACCGTTAATAGTGAACACATTCAGCATTACACAACTGTAGAATGCATTTAGGAAGATAGGTTCATTCTGTGGCACTTACTGTTAATACTAGATACATTCACCCATACACTAAAATTAGCTGACATTGATAAAATTGACAGACGCAGGTGAGGATTTAGTTGGGTTAGGCACAAAATATGTTTAAGTTATAGACATACCACAATGTTAATGTTAGCTGAACTTTATTACAATTTTTTACATTTCTTGCACAATTTGGATGTTTTTGGTTGTGGTTTTGTTGCAGCTTTCTTATCTTGGATTTTTGTCTTTTGCGTGAGAAATGTAAGGACAAAAACTTAAGAGTTCCAAGGATGTGAAGTTACCACTACTGCATGTGTATCATTACAAGAACAAATATAACCACTCTGATGTGTGACAACATGCAGTTAAATGTCTTTGAGCTCAACAAAGGGTTTTGTTATTTCTTGTCTTTCAGCATGTGCCAGTGAGGCAGAATTAAAAGTGAAGTCTACAGATGCGGTTTGTCAACACTCAGTCAGAGGAAGTATTAAAAAGAAATCCAAGCAGTGTGCTGAATTTTATGGTCATGGCAGATGAATATTGAGCAATAATTTGAAAGTAGGGAATATCATTCAAGATTGAAACATAAATGAAAGCTGAAGTTTTATTCAAATCTCTTGGAATGATTTTGTTGTTATAACTCAATACTATCTTGAGAGAAAGGTTATAATAAATTAATAGTGACATCTCAATTCACTTTACTTAATGAACACCACTCAATCACTTAACAAGCAATACAAATTACAACAAAACAATCCATCATTGACAAGGAGAGAAGTACTTATCAATGAAGTGAGTAACAAAGAGGAACCTCAACAATATATAACCAAAAAATCACAAGACATGTCAGAGGACTTTCCTGTTGGGTCACTTGATATTGTGACGTAGAAGAAGGTGTAATTAGATGAATGCCAAACACTAACGTCACCTAACAAAGGTTTATTCAGCACTTGCACATACAGGAACGCGGAGCGAACTGCCTCCAGCCAGAACACACATACAATATATATACAGCTACAGAACATTCCAGTACAATGATTCTTGACATTTGTGGATACTTCTAGAATGTATTCAAACCAAATATAGAAATTAAAATTGTACAGTCCAGGTGAGTTTTGAACTCACAACCCTCCATACAACAGTTTAGTATCATAACCACTACACCACGGTGCTACTCAGCACCTTCTGTGACATTGCTCCCTCCTTAAGAGAACAGCGTCTCAGTGTTACGTCTTCCTAGTCCGGGAACGAGTCATCGGTCCTGCATACTCTGACTCCTGATGACTGATGCTCGCCCTGGCGGTGATCTTCTTAGAACTTCTTTTGCCACTACGCCCTTCATCACCTTTCCGCTTGTTGCCTGTCACTGGAGCTTCAAATTTACCCTGGGTTGCAGGATCCTTGTAGGGCTTCATTAGAAGGACGTGGACCGTATCTCTGATCTTTCTTCGTCTTGCGCCGGGGTCGAAATCTTCGACTTCGTAAGTAACAATTTGTCCATTTTATATAAGTAACATCTGACAACTGTTTTACAACCTTATAAGGTCCACAGTAGCGCCTGAGGAGCTTCTCAGAGAGACCAACATTCCGAACAGGAGTGAAGATCCAGATGATGTCACCAGGCTGGGCTCGCGTCGTACCTTCAGCGATCGTTTTCTTGAGCCTGCAGCATGCAGAGTCAAGCTAACTGCCGAGCTTCCTCAGCTCTGGTTAACACCTGGCCGATGTAGTCATCGTCCACGTCATCAGGATGTAATGTAAACATAGTGTCCATCGCCGTAGTTGCCTCATGCCCGTGCACCAAGAAAAGTGGCGTAAATACTGTGGTGTCTTGTTTGGCGGTGTTGTAGGCAACCGTCACAAAAGGTACCACCTCATCCCAGTTGCTCTGCTCAACACTGACGAAAACTGACAGCATGTCAGCCAAGGTCTTGTTAAGGTGTTCAGTAAGCCCGTTAGTTTGCGGATGGTAGACAGTCATGGGATTAGTGACGTAACACCAATGGTTTCTCTCTGTAACAAGATTCGATTGAAAAACTTTCCCGTGATCCATAATTTATGACCTCGGGGCACCATGTTTTAATACAATGTCTTCCACTACGAATTTGGCTACCTTGGATGCTTTGGCTGTTTTCACAGCTTTTGTAATGGCATAGAGTGAGAGATAATCAGTGCAAACAATAATCTATATATTGCCATTAGCAGACGTTGGAAATTGTCTGAGGTGGTCAATCCTAACACAATGGAAAGCCGTTTCGGCTGGTGGAATTGGTATGAGTTGGCCAGGTGGTTTCTGAGGAACTCCCTTTCTCCTCTGGCACTCTCAACAATGCGATACATAGTGACTGACACTCCTAAATAAACCTGGCCAGAAGAATCTCTTGCGGATTCTATCGTATGTCTTGATAAATCCTAAATGTCTTGCCTCAGGTGTGTCATGGAATTTCTGTAGAACATCTAAGCACATGTGTTTAGGAATCACTGGTAGCCACCTCTTTCCAAACGTATCAAAGATTTTCTTGCAAAGCAATCCATTAACTACCTTAAATTGTCCTTTCTCATCCTCTGACCAATTTAAGGCAAGCATAATTTGAGATATCTTGGTGTCCTCCTGCTCAGCAGACAGATGCTGGAATGCAGCAAGACAGTCACTATCTTCATCAAAGTCTTGATGGTCTTGCAAGGGATTCTTGAGAGACAGTCAGCATCTTGATGTTTTCTTCCACTTTTGTACACTATGGTAATGTCATACTCTTGAAGACGTAGTGCCCACCTGGCGAGTCGTCCTGTTGGATCCTTAAGACCTGTCAACCGACAAAGTGAATGATGGTCTGTAACAACTGTGAATATCCTTCCATAGAGATACTGTCGAAATTTGCACATGGCCCAGATCACAGCAACACAATCTCTTTCTGTAGTTAAGTAGTTTCTCTCGCCTTTTGTAAGTGTCCTAGAAGCATAGGCTATAACCTTCTCTTTTCCATCCTAAATTTGCACCAGAACAGCACCAATCCCATATCCACTGGCATCTGTATGTAGTTCTGTAGGTGCTCTCTCATCATACAGAGCAAGTACAGGGTCAGTCGTCAGAGCTTTTCGCAGCACATCCTTCTTCCTGACGAGAACCACTGGTGATGACCATGGGCTCTACAAAGGCTGAATGATGTCATTCTTCATTATTTTCTCTACCTCGTCACGAATTATTCGATGTTCCGTTGCCGACACACGGTATGCTCTCTGGCTTATTGGTTGATGATCTCTAGTGCTAATCCGGTGCTTCACCATTGATGTGTCTAATTTTCTCTTCGCCTGTGGATTAAAGCATTCAGAGGACTCTTGAAGAATGGCAAGTAGCTTCTTATGTTGTTCCTGAGTGAGATCTGGCAATAGTTGAGCTAGAAGATCTTGTCTTGTAGTGGTGGCGCTAATTTCGCCCACAGGCTCGGCATGGGAGGTTTCTATGACACTCAGCTGTTCTGCAATTAACGGCTCAGCGTTTGCTATGCACATGCGTCTTGGAAGGATCTGCAATTCTCAGCGACAGTTAACTATCCGCAATTCACCGAATCCATTCTTAAACAAGACGACAGAGGCTGGGATGACCAAATTATTCTCCAGTGGTATGCTTCTCTTACATTCCACTACAAGATCCATGGGTTGATGCATGGCACGACACATGACAGTTACCTTTCTAGCATTGACTGCAGGAATGATCAGTTCATCCTGCACACATTGTCTCCACACACTCAGATGCGCATCTTCCTGTCCACAGTATCCCATCTTGTCTAGCATAATCTTCGAGCGACCACAATCTATACTTGCCTGAGAAGCTTTCAAAAAGTCCCATCAGAGAATGTCATGACTACACTCTTGTAAGATGATGAATTCTAAGGGCTGTGTATGGCCACTTATACCCACACGAATGGTACATCTTCCTGTAGGTTTTACATATTTCCCATTAGCCACCTTCAGCAGAGACGTTTTGTTGTCGACAAATACAGTTTTCTGCAACTGGTGACGGTACTACTCCGAAATCACTGAACATGATGCTCCAGAGCCCACAAGAGCTTGGGCAGGTTGGCCATCCATGAGGATACTGATGTAGTTTCCTATCATTTTTGTAGTGATCAACGGCGGAGGATTTTTCTCTTCGGCGGCCTCACCTCCAACGAAGGTCGCACCCTTTAGTTGTCCAGGTTGTGGCGGCTATGTGATCAGCTGGAGCTTCTAAATGGTGATGGAGACCTTGACCGGCGTGTTGGGGAGTGTCCTCTCCAGCAGCTAGCTTGCAGCGATGGTGACCTACGTCGTCATGCACCCACATCTTGTTGTTCATCTTCATTGTCCCAGAGTTGGCGTCAGCTAAGATCAGTCTGCTGTCTTCTGGCACAGGCATCATCAAATATCCACCGCCTTTCTCGACAATAGAACACCACATGTCCTGGTCGTCCGCAGTGGAAACATACTGGTTGATTATCCTGGGTCCTCCAGACGTCAGTCTGCCTTGCTGCCCAAACAGGTCCCTCATGCGGCATTGTAGGAACGTAACTCTGCCTGGGTCTTGACTTTTCACTGTTTTAAAGGGAAACGAAGGAGGAGAGACTGGGTTCAAAATCTGTTTCAGTTCCTCCATTATGACCTCTTGAAGCGTCTTGGTTTTTTGCTTGTCGTGCAATCCAAGTACCTTCTGAACTTCCTCTCTCACTATCTGATGAAGAACACTTGTGAACTCAGTTGCTTCTTCCATCACAGACACCGATACGACGTTTGGAAGACATTCAAGCTTCTTGCGTGTAATTCTTTTTTGATGCATTGTATCGATATACTGTAAGGCACTACCCATAATTCTGTATTTTTGCATTTTATATACTGATAGTGAGTGATTCACACAATCTAACACTTTGAATAAGTCAGTGAAGATTCCTGCAGCTTCTTGTGATTTATCTGCAGTGGAACCAACTTCATTTATGAATTCATTAATTGCATAAATTGTACTTTTTCCTTTTTGGAAGCCAAATTGATTTTTTTGAGATTATATTAAATTTGTGACAAATTTTGAATTTGGATTGCAACAATCATTTCAAACATTTTAGAAAACACAAGAAGAAGGGAAATTGAATGACGAAAGGGTGCAAAAAATGGCAGCTCGTTTTGTATTATCATGTAATAGGGGAGAGAGTGTGGCAGATATGATACGCAAGTTGGGATGGAAGTCATTAAAGCAAAGACGTTTTTCGTCGAGGCGAGATCTATTTACGAAATTTCAGTCACCAACTTTCTCTTCCGAATGCGAAAATATTTTGTTGAGCCCAGCCTACATAGGTAGGAATGATCATCAAAATAAAATAAGAGAAATCAGAGCTCGAACAGAAAGGTTTAGGTGTTCGTTTTTCCCGCGTGCTGTTTAGGAGTGGAATGGTAGAGAGAGAGTATGAGTGTTGTTCTATGAACCCTCTGCCAAGCACTTAAATGTGAATTGCAGAGTAATCATGTAGATGTAGATGTGGATTTCCCATATCTTCTTTAGAGCCTTTTACAAATGACGGTTTCACTTCCGCATATATTAGAACATATGGAAAGTAGCCTTCTTCAAGTGAATCATTAATTATTTCAGACAGTGGATGTACTATAATATTTGAAGCTGCTCTGATGACTTTGGCAGGTATTTCATCCCACCTCACAGAATTTTTATTTTTTAAGTTGTCATGCTGAAGGAGAGGGTGCACCACATTTGGATGAACTCTTCAAATTATTGCTTTCAGTTTCCAGAGGATCTAACAGTACCTTACAAAGTTTATGGTGGTGGCTTTAGGCATGAATTTCAAATGCACTATACCTTGAACATCCCAGAACACTGTGAGCATGACTCTGCCTGGTGATGGCATGGTCCTGAACTCTTTTGGTGTCAGTGATCCCCTGTGGTGGAAATCCATTGATGCTCTCTTATAATCAGGATAAAAATGGTGAACCCAGCTTTCATCACCTGCCACAATGTTGTTCTTCACACTCAAAACACAAATGCAATTGTTGACAGATGTACAATCTCTGTTTCACGTCAGGACTGAGCATTTGAGATGCCCACCATCCACACAGTTATCTGTACCAGAGTTCTGCAATTATGGTCTGTACACACACTTGTGATATGCCATACTTACCTGAGAGCTGTGTCTATGTTATCTGACAATTTTCTCTGATGATTTCATAAACTCAATTCTGATAAGTCTCATCGGTTGCCACATGTGGTCATCCACTCTGAGGTATGTCAATGTGTTGAAGTTACTAACACTGCTTCCTTCATTACTGATGCTGATACAATCATCACCATACACAGCTTTCATTATGCTATGAATTTCAACTGGAGGCATAATTTCTATGCTTAGAAACTCGTTTACAGCATACTGTTTCTCACATGCTGACACAGTTACATTACACACCGCCATGTTACACGCTACAATTCGGAGCCCTCTACCAGCAGAGGGTGCAACTTGGGAATGTTGACCAAGCAAAATATGTGAGATGTAATACCTCAACTGATATCGAAAACTGAACAATAAATTCAGATTCATTACTTCTCACCATGGCCCCACATGCAGAAAAGCAGGATATGCTGAGTATTATCTTCCCTCCAAAAGAATTGTGTTTTGAGTGATTTTTGTAAGTGTCAAAAATGCAGGAAAGTCATGAAATTGGTGTAAGTAGCTCCTTTGCATGCCAGCAATAGATTTATGCGACAGTGCTGAGATGATAATATTTGACAGTCTATCTGCAGCAACACACAGAGTGAGGAGTTTTAAGTATTCAAGTTGTTTTTGTTTATTTGCTGTGGTTTATTTGTTGTGGTTTATTTTCAGCATACCTTTATTTTAGTTTGGAGAGCAGATATGGTCAAAAAAGAGGTACTGCTTTGAGTGTGAGGGTGGCACCATTTTGGTTTTGGGACATTGGGGGGAGCAGTGGGCAAATAGATACTGATGGTTATGAATGTCAGGAGGGGCAGCAATTAATTCAGTTATGTATGCTTTTTGGATGGCATGTAGAATGGCAGTTTTCTTCAGTATTTATTTTGTGAGGGTCTTAACATTTTTACATGAAGGAATTGCAGAGAAAATATGTTTGTTTTACATTGTTTTTATTCATATTTAAGAATCAATGCATTGTTATGTGTTTGGCGGATATTATGTTGTTCAGTATAGCCATATAAGTGAATTAAAGTTATCTATACCAAATGCAGGCTTCTATTACACTCTTGCCCATCCCCTCCTCATGTATTGCTCTGTACTTTCAACAATTCTCATACCTTATGATAAATTGCAATTTGTCACACTTATTTTCTGACTTCTTTTCTCTTACCTCTGACCAGCACACACAGTCATCCTTTTTTTTAGTATCCTAGTAATATAAGCCAACATGGAAGGCTCCAGAACTATTCACAGTCTATAATTCTAAAGTACATACAAACAATTCAACTCTCACCTGTAAAATATCTGGATAGTTGTAGACTTCATCTCCTTGGCACCTCACAGTGTAGTTGCCTTGAAGAGCTCCAGTACAAGATTCCAATAGAAGTAAGTCCTGGGATAAGTTCCATAACTCTCTCATATACTCTGGATGCAAGTTGACTTGAGATGAAATGGCTAACCACAACCTGTAGCAAATGAACCTTAATTTGATTTTTTATTTCTGATGTCAAAAGAACATGCTATAAGAAATTGCATACTGATATTTAAACAAGTGCTTTGTACCTCCACAGTTAAGCAAGCTCTCTATACCTCCTTATGCACCTTTGTTTCAATATGAAACCTCAACTCTTCAAACCTTGCACAGATTATTATATTTTGCCTTATCTTAAACAAATCTAACATACTGCCACTCTAGAAATAGTGTGTGACTCCTCCTCCCCAGCCCCCTTTCAACATCACATACATACTGCATGCAGGACATAATGTGCAAGAGATAACCTATCTGCTAGTTTTTGTCAGATGTCTCAATGGAAACATGAAAATCTTCAAACTTCCGAATGAATCACTAGATTTTTATCCACCTATTATTCACAGGCGTCACCTGATGATGATAGTGTAACTACCAAAGAACACAGTGGATAAATGTGCTTCCAATTGATCCAGACATTCCAAATTTTCACTTAGGTTATCAGTCGCAAACTTCACAATACAAATTATAACAGATGAAATAATTAACAAAAACCAACTGCAACAGGAAACATAAATAAGAGAAATATAATCATCTGATATTAAAACAACAACACATGGTAGTATCTTGAGCACATGTTCTTCAATGAATAAGACTGCACTTATTGACAAGTTGCAATGGTTCTCACCCTATCTTCATCGTGCAAACATCTCTACTTGAACAAATGAATGTTTGTGCTAAATACTCCAGCCTGTAGGTAAATATGTTGAGGGTGGAACTGTACTGGACAGAATGCACAAAGGTCAAAAACTCGATGATGACACGAGACATTTCATTTAAAGATAGGTACATCTAACTTTACTTGATCAGAATGATAATAGACTTGACTGGGAATATTATCTGGACAAATATCAGGGTACAAGAGTACTTCTGCACATACCCTTTTACCCTTTTTCATCCCCCCCCCCCAAACACACACACACACACACACACACACACACACACACACACCACAAAGGAGTTATGCAAATTGGCCACATATTGAGATTCATACATGTATCAACAGCAAATGCAAAATTGTAAAATTTGGCTGCCAATGGATGAATGTGTGATGCTGAAGTGCAATTTTACTCTGCAGATGCCAAGGATACTAAACAGGGGCATCTCAATACCAGGGCATAAAGTCTTTATGAATTTCATTCTGTGTACTCAGTTGGACAGTAAGTATGCCTTGCAGACAGATGCATGAGCAATATACACAGAGTTCGGCATTTGGGCTCAGAGAAGCTAGTTGGAGAAATCAGTGAATTGCCTAACGTTTGAATAGGAGCCATGTCACTGTCAGACATGTTAGCAGGAATGGATGAATGAAACACAGCATCAAGTAGGAACTGGTTGACCTAGATTGATGACAGATGTCAGACACATTTGGCCTGGAATCTCACTGACTGGAGTAGAACTGTCTTGGGTGATGAGTCCAACTTTGAACTGAGCCCCAATGAATGACAGAGGAGTTTCTGGAGATGCCTCTGGATAGTGGTGGGTTACCAACCTATCACCTGCCATACAATCTGACAAAAAGGAGCGATGGTCTGGGGCATCATTTTATTTCATAGCAGGACTCTTTTACATGTAATTCGCGAAACCCTTACAGCACAGCAGTACGTCGATGATATTCTATGCCCAATTTTGTTGCTCTTAATGGCAAGTCATCCTGGCTTGCAGTTCAGCAAGATAATGCCCGCTCGCACGTGGCAGAAGTTTCTACAGCTTGTCTTCATGCTTCCCAAACCCTACAATGGCCAGCAAGGTCACTGGATCTCCCCCCAATTGAGAACATATGGAGCATTATGGGTAGTACTCTCCGACCAACTCAGGATTTTAACAATCTAACATGCCAGTTGGACAGAACTTAGCACAACTCCCCTCAGGGAAAGAACTATCAATCAACGTTAAGGGGAATAACTGTTCGTATAAGAGCCAGAGGTGGTCCAACACAGTACTGACTTGGTCAATTTGTAAAGCTCTTTCTCTTGAATAAATCATCCAATTTTTCTAAAATTGCAATCATTTGTTTGTATGTAAATGTACATAACATCTACTGATTTCCATCCAATTCAGGTAATTCCTTCATGGTGCATCCCTTTTTGTCTTTGAGTGTATTTACTCATGTGAGGGAATTTCTGATCCAAAGATACATGGTCATGTAATGATTCAGTTGGTACTCGTATTGATGATTTATACAAAAACAGAATATTCATATGGGGAAAACTTACTTAATGGATCCTCCTCTTGCGTATTCTGTAGTTTATTTACGATATATCTACGTAATATACATCAAAATACTTGGAGATTTGTTCAGCATCATGCATATAAATTTTCTGAATTTACCTTCAAGTTTTAGTTTATATTATGAAAAGTGCATTAAATATGGCACAGTGCTTTTCAATGAGGGGTGCACATAAACATCAGGCTGCTGTACAGGTCAATATGTTACCAGTCTTTATGTGGTATTAACATTTGTTGGCTTCACAACTCTCAAATAAATTACCCCTTTCAACCTAAGCTAGACCTATGGTTACACTACGAATCAGCATGTCCCTACAACCAAGATTTCTGGTATGGTCCAATATCACAATAAAGAAAGAGACTCTAATCTACTGTGAGAAACTAAAAGCAGTGTACCACAAAGAAGCTTCCAAATGTAGAACTAAAAGCTGAAGGTTTTCACTCTTTTTTTTTTTTTTTTTTTATTTCTGATGGATGCTTACTGGGAATGTAACACAGAATAGTGTTCATATTTCTGAGAAACCATTAAATACCTTATTTAAGTGTAATCCCCATTTTTCTCACAGTATTCATTACATTAATGCAGTAGTTCCTTCATGTATCCATTTTATTAACTGCACATCTCATAATTGAGAATATATTAGGCGACGGCAGAGTGACAGCCTTGAGAAATATGGACATTTATCTACAAGATATTTATCAACTGACACCACAGATAATTTTGATCACCCTTTTATGAGTTAAAAGATTCTTTCTGAATGTACAGACATGTCCCAAAATATGATGCCGTATGACATAGTTGAGTGACAAACAATCCAAGTAAACAAGGGGTCAAGCTAAGTTTACAGTACCACCTGTCCGCAATGACCTGTGATGTACCTGTGTTGTAGTGTGTAAGGTCATTGTGACACAGCATCTTTGAAATTGATTGTGTTTACAGAGGCCATGTTAGAGTACACAGTGGTGTGCTCTAGAGTGGGATATTTTTTGTTTCTAAATTATTTGTGAGTGAAGGTACTGCGGCATTGAACTTTATGCTGTGTGTTACTCTGTTTTTTGTTTTCATTGGCTTGTCAGTGACTTGTTCTAATACCATGAGTTATTGGCTACTGATACATTTTCAGTTTTTGAATTGTTAGTTCATTGTGTTGTTAATGGATTAAATTTTTTTCCCTCTTGTTTGGTACTATGTAAGGATCTTCCGACAAAACTTACTTGTAATTCGTTAGTTGCTGCTATGGCCAATGATAGGGCTGCTACAATTAATTTCCTGATGTATGGCGAATTTACGGAATTCACCAAAGCCACTGCTTCTTTGGGACAAGTACATGTGTCATCGTAACAAAATTATGAGAGATTCATGGTTTGAGAATTCTAGCTTTGGTTTTTTAGTGTGTGTGTATGTGTGTGGGGGGGGGGGGGGTCAGGGAAGCTCAGCTGACTTTGGGCGGTAACTATGTTATTAAGATTTTTTTTTTTATGTTAAGAACTGTAAGGTGTTCGTTTATTTATGTAATTTTCTTTAAGATGTGGGTAACAAAATTTATGTTAGAGAAGTTTTTTATGATTTTGTAATTTGAGTTGATAGTGAAGGTTCATATTTAATATTCATAGAGGTGGTTTAAAGGGGTGGGGGAGAGACCAAACTGCGAGGTCATTGGTCCCTTGTTCCCAGTAAACTAATTACACAAGGGAAAGACAAAAAAAAGGAGATGTACAGCACAATAACAGGAGCAAGGAAGAACCAGAAGAACGACTGAAGGACAACCAACACTACTATGGACAAAACAGGAAAAAGAAAACCACAAAGAGAAACAAGAAACAGGTAGAAGGAGTAAAAACAAGAGAGCATATGACCGTGGTTGGCTGACCACAAGAATAAAAAGGAAAAGCCAGGCACTCTGCCGACACATTAAAAGCATTACCGTGGAGAACACAAGGGGACAAAGAACATGCACTAAAACTTATACAGAATGATAAAACCCACCGTCACATATAAAATGTAAAACTAAATTAGCCGATGAGGGGTTGTCAGCTAAAATTAATGGCAACGAGTCCGGTAACTGAGGAGTCCGTTGCAGGGCAGCCAAAGGACAGCTCACCGGGCGCTGCACTGACGCTGAGGTAGGTCATCTCGGTGCAGGAGGTAGCCGTGTGTCACCTAAGCCTGGCCAATGTGGAGCCAGCAGAGAACCACAGAGTCCCTGCGAGAGGCCC
The DNA here is from genome assembly GCF_023898315.1 of Schistocerca nitens. Classification (NCBI taxonomy): domain Eukaryota; kingdom Metazoa; phylum Arthropoda; class Insecta; order Orthoptera; family Acrididae; genus Schistocerca; species Schistocerca nitens. The sequence continues at coordinate 76,256,763 of NC_064616.1, read as the reverse complement.
ACATGGAGGACTGCCACACATTTTTAATCTCCTTAATGGGATGCAGTTTGTTGTGCGTGCTGAGGTTATGCCATTTCATCTCCCAAAGCTGCAAAACCTTGTGGCGTAGGACTGAACACAGGTCAGTTGCAGAGAAGCTGATCTCCATAAGCAGTTTCCGCGTAGTCTGTTTGGCCAGCCTGTCGGCAAGTTCATTGCCTGGAATTCCAACATGACCTGGGGTCCAGTCAAACACCACTGAATGCCTGGACCTTTCCAGGGCACAGATGGACTCCTGGATGATCACTACCAAAGGATGATGAGGGTAGCACTGGTAAATAGCTTGTAGGCTGCACAAGGAGTCAGTACACAGAAGAAACGACTCCCCAGGGCATGAACGGATGTGCTCAAGAGCACGAGATATAGCCACCAGCTCGGCAGTGAAAACACTGCAGCCATCGAGCAAGGAATGCTGTTCAATATGTCCTCCATGCACATACACGAAGCCAACATGAGCATCAGTCATCGACACATTGGTGAAAACCACTTAGTGGCCTCAGTACATGTCAAGAATCAAGAGGAAGTGGCAGTGGAGAGCCGGGGGTTAACCGAGTCCTTAGGACCATGTGAAGGGTCCAGGCGAAGCCGTGGATGAGGTGTACATGATGGGAGTGTACGTGAATGGACCTCCAAGTATAGGTGGTAAAGGTAAGGACTCCATTTCAGAAAGAAGGGATTGGATACGAACTGCAATTGGGAGCCCAGACCTGGGCCATCGATGCAGGAGATGAACCGCCGTGGGTGGGAAAAGGAAACAGTGATTTGTATGTGCAGGAGAACTATGAATGTGTGCAACATAACTGGCCAGCAGTTGTGCATGCCTAACCTGCAATGAAGGGACTCTGGCCTCCACAAGGACGCTGGTCACCAGACTCATTCTAAAAGCACCTGTCACTAGGCGAACGCCACAGTGGTGCACTGGGTCGAGTAAACACAACAGAGGGCACGGCCGAACCATAAACCAGACACCCATAGTCAAAGTGAGATTGAACAAGGGCTCTGTAGAGCTGCAGCAGCGTAGAGCGATCTGCACTCCAGTTGGTGTTGTTCAGGCAGTGGACGGCACTGAAGTGCTGCCAGCACTTCCGTTTAAGCTGATGAAGGTGAGGAAGCCAAGTCAACCAGGTTTGAAAACCAGTCCTAAGAATCGATATGTCTCTGCTACAGTGCATGGGTTTTCATTAAGGTAAAGTTCTGGTTCTGGATGAATGGTATGATGCCAACACAACTGCATAACACACAACTTTGTGGCCGAAAACTGGAAACCGTGTGCTAGAGCCCACAACTGCGCCTTGTGGATGGCTCCCTGCAGGCGACGCTTGGCAACACCAGTACTGGTGGAGAAGTATGAAATGCAGAAGTCGTCTGAATACAGAGAAGGTGAGACAAACGGCCCTACAGCTGCTGCTAGACCATTAATGGCAACTAAAAATAGGGAGACACTCAATACAGAGCCCTGCGGGACCCCATTCTCCTGGATATGGGGGAAACTATAGGAGGCACCAACTTGGACATGGAAAGTATGAAGCGACAGGAAATTTTGGATTAAAATCAGGAGTGGGCCTCGGAGACCCCACTCATATAATGTGGCAAGGATATGATGTCACCAGGTGGTGTCATATGCTTTTTGTAAATCAAAAAAGATGACAACCAGGTGTTGGCATCTGGAAAAGGCTGTTCAGATGGCAGACTCGAGGGACACAAGATTATCAGTGGTAGAGCGACCCTGGTGGAACCTGCCCTGACACGGAGCCAGTAGGCCATGTGACTCCAGGACCCAACCCAAACCAACCGCCAACACACCATATGTTACAGCAACATACAAACAACGTTGGTGAGGCTTATGGGCCAATAGCTATCCACATCAAGCGGGATTTTACAGGGTTTGAGCACCGGAATGATGATGCTCTTCTGCCATTGCGATGAAAAGACGCCATCGCACCAGATCTGGTTGAAGATGACGAGGAGATAACACTTTTAGTCAGATGAGAGATGTTTAATCATCTGACTGTGAATTCAATCTGGCCCAGGGGCTGTGTCAGGGCAATGTACGGGGGCACTGAAGAGCTCCCACTCTGTCAATGGGGTGTTATAGGATTCACTATGGCGTGTAGTGAACAAGAGGACTTTCCCTTCCAGTCGCCGTGTTTTCTGCCACAGAAACGATTGTTGTAGTCACCTGCTCAACCATCACATCAATGATATCATGTGGGGGAGATTCAATGGTGACAGCAGAGGTGAAAGTTTCCCAGTCTGCCTTGTTTAAAGCCCATCTGGGCAGGTGTCCGTGGGACTGATGCCGCGGCAGTGACAGGAAGATGGGGAACGGGTCACTACCACACATGTCGTCATGTGCTCTCTAGTGGATAGATGGGAGAAGCCCTGGGCTGAAAATTGATAGATAAATGTCCGAGTAACTGCCATGAGCCACACTGAAATGTGTGGTGGTCCTAGTATTTAAGAGGGAGAGGTCGAACTGAGACAGTAAAGTTACGACATCTCTGCCTCGGCAGTAAGCATGGCGCCACCCCACAAGGGGTTATGGGTGTTAAAATCTCCCAAAAGTAGGAAAGGTTTAGGGAGTTGATCAATCAGTGCAGTCAATGCGTTCAGGGATACTGCACCATCTGGAGGAAGATATACATTGCAGACAGTTGTTTCCTGTGTCGTCCTTAATCTGACAGCCACAGCTTCAAGAGGGGTTTGAAAGGGCACAGGTTCACTACTAAAAGAGTTTAGGACATAAATGCAAACTCCATCTGACACTCAATTATAGTCACTACAGTTCCTGTAGTATCCCTTATAGCCGCTGAGGGCAGGGGCCCGCATCGCCGGGAACCAAGTTACCAGGAGGGCAATGCAGAAAGCAGGTGTAAAGCTTAACAGCTGCTGTAGCTCAGCCAGGTGGTGGAAAAAACCACAGCAATTCCACTGGAGGATGAGGCCATCATGAGACTGGGAAGGCTTGGAACATTCAATGAGGCAGTTTATGCCTCAGGATCTCATACTGACACCAAATTTTCGCTGAGCAGTCTATATTCATTGTGTCTGAGGGTTTGGTGAGATCTAGGTCCTCAGCAGACACCAGAATCTCCACCTCATCCACAGATGCAGAGCTTGTAGGTAGCAGAGGTGTGGGTGTCACCACAATTCCCTTCGTCTTAGGGACCTTCTTTTTGGATTTCTCTTACTGCTCCTTGGGTTTCCCTGGCTGGGAGGACTTCACTGATTGAGTCTCCAGGACTGAAGATGAGTGTGAAACCCTACCACCAGCTGCTTTTGGGCTCTTCAGCCACTGGCGGGCGTCATCTTTCCCATAAGCAGACCTGCGAAAGGAATGACCCAAGGGACCCCTTCCAGAAGTGGGGACTGATATCCCCAATGGTTGGGGGGTTGTTGCTCCCGAAGTAGGTGGTCCGGGAGCAACAGGGAGGGAAGTGCCCCCCCACCATCGAGGGGGCAGGTGTAGTCTTCTGGTTCTGAGAGGCGACAGGAATACAAGGAACTGATGGGGTGACAATGGTTGTCGTAGCGGCGGTATAAGAGGTGGTCACAGCCACAAGATATAGGCGCTCATATTTCCTCTTAGCGTCAGTGTAGGTCAGTTGGTCCAGGGTCTTATATTCCATGACTTTCCTCTCTTTCTGTAAAATTCAGCAGTCTGGCAAGCAAGGTGAATGATGCTCTCTGCAGTTGATACAGATGGGAGGTGGGGCACAGAGTATTGGGTTGAGATCTACTTCCACAAACTCAACATGTGCCACTGGAAGTACAGCGGGAAGACATATGGCTGAACTTCTAGCATGTAAAGCACCACATCAGGGTAGGGGTATATGGCTTGACATCACAGCGGTAGACCATCATCTTGACCTTCTCGGGCAATGTGTCACTCTCGAAGGCCATGATGAAGGCACCAGTGGCAACCTGATTATCCCTCGGACCCCGATGGATGTGCCGGACGAAATGAATGTTTCGCCACTCTAAATTGGTGTCAGACTGCAAAAGAAGGTTCCTGTGGAATATAATACCCTGGACCATATTTAAGATCCTATGGAGCGTGATGTAACAGAAACATCTCCCAACTTGAATGAGAATTTCACTCTGCAGCGGAGTGTGCGCTGATATGAAACTTCCTATCAGATTAAAACTGTGTGCTGGACCGAGACTCGAACTCGGGACCTTTGCCTTTCGCGGGCAAGTGCTCTACCAACTGAGCTACCTAAGCATGGCTCACGACCCATCCTGACAGCTTTACTTCTGCAAGGTGCGCAGGAGAGCTTCTGTAAGGTTTGGAAGGTAGGAGGCGAGTTACTGGCAGAAATAAAGCTGTGAGATGGGGCGTGAATCGTGCTTGGGTAGCTCAGTTGGTAGAGCACTTGCCCGCGAAAGACAAAGGTCCCGAGTTCGAGTCTCGGTCCGGCACACAGTTTTAATCTGCCAGGAAGTTTCATCCCCCAACTTGTCACAAGCAAGTAATGCCCGTGACTGGGCAGAGGATGCAGTTTTTATTAAGACTGACCCAGAGTGCATTTTGGACAAGCCTTCCACCTCCCCAAACTTGTCCTCCACATGCTCCACAAAAAACTGAGGCTTCATGGACATGAAAGACTCCCCATCAACTCTTGCACATACGAGGTACTGGGGCGAATAAGCTTCACTGCCATCCTTAACCTGGCATTCCTCCCATGGTGTGGTCAAGGAGGGGAACAATTTGGGGTCATATTTCTTAGCACTGAAGTTAGACTGCTGGCAGCGGATCACCAGCAAGAGATGACGTATTACGCTTCATGGGGTGTCATCCGCCCTGATGCCACCCATTCCGACCCAGGGCCCTCCCCACCAAGCCACAGCAAAGGCCACCTGGCAGGATGACCATGGCCGGGAGTCCCAATGCCCCCAGGGTGACGGGCATCTACTCCTTGGCATACATGGGGAGTTGACAGCACAGGCATCAGCAGAGCAATCCCTGTGTAGTCAGGGGACTACAACCAACAGGGTACATGGCAGCCCCACCACAGTGGACTGGCTACTGTGCTAGATATGAGGTGCAAATAATTCCATGGTCATCGTCAGTGCAGAAAACGACACTGCATAGTGGGTGGAGGAAAATGCACCCAGTAAGGTGTCTTTGCCCAAGAGATGGAGGATGAGCGGGACTGCAATGCCTCAATGAGAAAGTGAGCTAAAGATCTCAATGCACGATGGACACAATGCATCATGTAAGGCACCCTTTCCCAGTTGACTCGCTCTTCCGGAAAATTTTGAAAAATTGAGGTCAAACCCTACAGGGGACCATCACATAAATGCCGAAAGGTGTGAGACTCCTTTTATTCGCCTCTTACGTCAGGCAGGAATACCTCAAGCCTATTCTAACCCCCGGGCCCACAGGGGGTCACCAACTGTGTTCTAGTTGTTTTGATCTGGTTAGGTTTTGATAATAGTTCTGCTGGTTGTGGTATCATTTGAACTATATACGCAAAATAAAAGTTCCAGTACCAATTTTGGAGTTGGGTTTCATGCTCTTGGGGTCTCAGAGTTATACTGGTAATGTGATATTTCCGATACCCTTTTCTTTTTTTAATTGTGTTTTTTTTTATTGCTGAGGTGTTTGTTTGGTTGATTTTTGCTTGCATATTTGTTTTTCTAGGTCTTCATTATTAGGACTGTCACATATTAGTTTGTTCCGCCCAAAACCCACCACTTCCCATTCTTATCCCATCAGTTTCAGGTTACTTCTATAATTAAACATTTTTGATGTTGTTTTTGTCTGTTTATCTGTGTAATATATAAGCTTTAAATAGGGTTACCTGCCTGCTTGATGATGTCATGGGTCAAATCCAACATGTGGTACCACACTCCTCGTATTCCCGCAAGCTTTAATCTTTCTGTATCAGTGGCAGCAGAAGTTATTCTTTTGGTCAATATACCATTAGATCATCTCATTTTCTGCAGAATGAATGTGCTTTTCTTGGATTACTAGAGCAAAATCTGCTGCCATGCAGAGTGGAGTTGTCAGTGGTGAATATTTTGAAAAGAGTTAACACTATGACATCTCCTTGTAGTGGAACATCTCTTTCCTGTAGATTGCTTATCCTGCAATCCAACAAAAATCCTTCCATTTTGCAGTAGCATTCTGTAGTATTTATGATCTGGTAAATTTTCCATCATATTATATAATTCCAGTAAAAGCTGATCTCAGTGACCCCCACAAACTTGAAATCACCGCCAATAAATCAAACCAAATCAAACCTTGGTAAGTATATATAACATTGCTACCTGCCCCCGACTTGGTACTAGATTAAATGCAGTTCTCATGTACAATGGATAAAAGTTTTTCAAATATCTAATAGAAATGATATGAACAAAATTGGGCAAAACCTCTTTGGTCTACAAAATCATTTCTTCGTTCTGGTGTTGTAGGTAGTATAACAGTGTCTGAACTAACTCATGAAAAGCACACATTTGGCATAGCATGAAAGGGAAAATTCCCACAGTAATTTTGCACTTCAGTTAACCAGCTTCTCGAATGAAAACCAGGTGATTAACTGATAATTGGTATGATAAAAGTAAGAGCATTATGCCAGAAGACAATATATGTTCTTTTTCCACATAAAACTTTCAGTGAATATGTGAATGAGACATTAAGTTCTATCACAACTTCTGATAGAATGAGTCAACTGGTTCATTCCATTTTCTATGGACTGTTTGGGCAGTTTCTATAAAAATGATGTAGAACAAATTAGTTTACAGGCTATTATATATATGACTTGTTCATATACGCGGTTACATTTCAATCCACAAAAGATAACAAATTAGTCTCAAGCACTACTCATACCACAAGCAGCAAATTCATACACTTAGCAAAAATGAATGATCAATATTATTCTCTATACTACAGACATTCCAGTTTTTTAATTAAAAATTCTTCTACAGACTAGGATTTGCCGAGCAGAAATGATTCCGTTTTTTTTTTTTTTTTTTTTTTTTTTGTCAAAGCCGACGCGTGGGATCGGACGCTTCTGTCGACCCTCACAATGTTGAGAAAATGATCCTGAGAGTATGAATGGAAACATAATCACAATGGGAAATACAGAAGCGTCCGATCCCGCCCGTCTGCTTTAACCCATGACGTCACAAATATGGCGGAAACAAAAACAAACACACACACTTTCCACAAGAAGCCTAATGACACTAACGGGACAAGCACGGGAAATGGAATGTTTTGGGTGGGGGGGGGGGGGGCAAACTAAATATAAACGAATTTAGACGCCTTGCGTAGCTACAACGTGTCAGTGAAGACAGCCATGCATGAATACCCACCCACCTCCCCAGGGGTCGTAACCCCTGAAACCCATAGAAGATAAAGATGCTTCAGTAGCTGATTAGTGATTTTTGTCTTTAAAAAAAAAAAAAATTCTCACGGGATAGAACGAACTGATCAGAAAGATAAATATAATAAACTAAAACAGAAATTGGAGGAAACAGATAATTAAAATAAGTAATAAGTGTTTTTAAATTAAAAAAAAAAAAAATCTCACGAGATAGAACGAACAGATCAGAAAAGTAAATAAAGTAAGATAAAACAGAACTGGAGACAGCCACACTCAAACCAAACCCCGCGCCGTCATGACGTCACACACGACAACACCCTTACGTCACGGGTCAAAGCCGACGCATGGGATCGGACGCTTCTGTCGACCCTCACAATATTGAGAAAATGATCCTGAGAGTATGAATGGAAACTAGGTCTACTGAAAGTAACTGCCTGTGAACTTGTATTCAGAAGTATACCCCTATTTATTAACAGTGTCCAATAAAAACCCATGAGGAATTTCTGACCAAGACAACAAATTATTCTAAACCATACTACTCTCAATATGTTTGCCCATGTTTCTCAGCTAGAAATACATGTTAATTCACTCTGTAAATCTCAATAAGATTCAGCTATTATGACTTAGTCAACACCAGCCAAAGTTCACAGCCTCTTACATTTGATTCATTCAGTCACACAAAGTGCTCCTTAAATCTCATCATCTTCAGCAATGTGGAATGAGTCAAGTTGTATATTAAAAGGCAGAAGCAACTATTATTGGATACTTCTGTAAAATATACTCTCAACAAGTTATAACTAGCACTAATATACTCTCCCTCTCTCTCAAAATAAATACATACATAAATAAACAAAGAAGATGTGCAACCTTGGTTGTTTCTGCTCATCAGGTGCTTGCAGCTTATCAACAAGTGGGCTGTAAACTGGAAGTGATACATCAAAACCAGGCCGATATGTCCATGATGAAAATCCAGCTCCAGCTACCATGGCATGTCCAAGAGCAAGTTCTACAACTGTGGTATAGTCAGGTACTGCACCTGGCAGCATATTAAATATCAGATGATTTTCTCCAGGGTAATCTCCATCATACCAGCTGAAGAAAATAAACACATAGAAACAAAATTAGTATTAAACAGACGTTAAGATAAAATAAATCAGTGCGCCACTTCGTTTTACTTACTAGGGCAAGGACGCCAATGCTTGTGATGTTTCTACAGTTCTAAAGCGATTCTGGTTTAGTGTGTCGATGGTTGGAACAAAAATACATGCTTCTGCTGGATTTGGTGTATAATATTTGCTTTCTAAAATCGCTTGCAAAATAAAGTAAAATTCTCTCGAAATTTGACTACCAATCGGTATCCCTTTTGAATCCACGTATTTCTTTACAGGGTACAAGTATACCAAAATTCGATTAATTCCCTTATGCCCACACCGATACACATTGAAACAGTCATAATAGCTGCAGCGGGGATTTCTCGAGTCCGAAATTCGAGAATTTGAAGACAGCGACACTTCTGGAAGGGAATGTAAATTTTCTAAGGAGATACGATCATAAACCTGTGAGGTGCCTTCTTGTGTTGATGGCAGAAAATGGACAGTAAGCAGAAACACCACCGAGATGACAGCAAACAAAAATAAACTAAGAAAAAACTGCCTAAAACCATTGTTGAATGACTTCTGTTTGGAGAAGCCTCTGTTGCTGCCCATCACTTTGGAGCTAACGAAGCGCTCTCTACAACTACTCTCCCGTAATAGCACCACCAACGACATGCGACACACTAAAATATCCTTCGCCGCTTCTGACTCTGTCAAATGCTCGTCTCACATACCTCAAACACTCTTCTTATAAAAGGTACAAAATCATGTCATTGTGACACAGTTATTACTAACGGATTTGCGATAATTCTAACAAGCGTAGGAGGAAAGAGTAACATTCAACAACGTGGTGAAAAAAACGGAGTTATACAAACATGCATGACACTCCCCCTTACTGTTGTCATGAAACACAGCTGACATTTGCATCCATAGATTTACGAACACGCGTATGCCTATAATCTCTGCGTATGGTTTGGCTGTCGATGACAGGTTCATCGGAAAAAAATAGTTTCATGAAATTTCTAATCTTCTCTGGACAACTTTATTAAAATGCAAGAAGTAATGTTCAACTTCGATATGAACATTGTACACTGATGTGACCTGGTGTTCTTTGAATAATTTCTGTGATTTCATTTACTGTCGTTCAGGAAACAATCAACAACGATAGCCACCCACTATGATTAGTTAAACGGTAATGAGATCCAAATGGACAAAGGAAAGACTAGGCTACACTACCTCTCACTTTCTTAAGGGCCACTGTACCTCGGCAAAAAATGTGTCAAACTTTACTGTGTTTGCCAAATAAATGACCGTGTTTAATGTTTTTGCAGAGTGTGTTTGACGTGTTTGCCAGGAATTTTGATTGACCGAAAATTTGACAAGGTGGAGGACGCTGTTTGTGTCGATGTTTCGCCTCATATGTTTTGCTAAAAATAGTTTTATTACAGTGTATCTCACTCTAATGTGAGTTTCCACAAATATGGAAACTATAATCAAAAGTAAAAACAAAATAGCACTGGCAGTTACCCAGACGATCGAGGGGTCGCCTTTCCCAGCCGTATATTACGCAGAATGCTACTAAACAGGGAATGGTTTGGCGTATGGTGTTTTTCAAGGAATTGAATAGCACTCGCGTAATGCATGATCACAAACGTCTTCATTTCATAACTCAAAACAAAGACACTTGGTGATTTCGTGATCCAAAAGCATATAGCACGTAAGTTTTCACCACATTTTGCGTTTTAATAAATTTAAAAGTTTTTCATAAATGTTTAGATAGAAGTTATAAGAAATAAATCCATCGTAAACGTTACTAAATAGCGAAAAAAAAATTTCTGTCTATCCTAGTGCAGCATACCAATAACGGATACAGAACGAGGACCCAGCAAGAAAACAAAACGAAATGTGAACAACCATCTGAAGACAGATCTGTGAAAATTCCAAAACCGGTCATAGTTTGATTCAAATAAACCTTGTTAAACCATACTTGTAGCTGGTTGCTTTTCCAGTTATAAACGTTTTAGTACAAGGTGTCCCATAAAACCGGTATACCTCACTGCCGAGATGAACAATGAACTAACTAAAAAAGAATGCATAATAGTAACGTTAAAACCTGATTATAAGAAACGCTGGAAGTGGTGGCCATCGGCATCCAGGCACTTCACATGCAGTTTGACTACAGATGATTAACTGGTATGTGGGGTATAATGGTTTTACGTGGGAAACCTTGTATTACAACCACAATTCTCAACATGTCAGTTTTCGACAAAATAGCGTAAAGAAAGAGATGGTTCTGTCAACTGCCACCATGTTGTGTTCTATGGCTATACGTTTAGTCTTCCATTTATTCAAGTTTCCTCGCTTCTTCTTCATCTCTAGACCATTAAAGAAATTTTGGACAGTATCAGAGACGAGGACGTCGTTCTCTGTGAGACACTGGTCTTTCAGGGGATATTCCGTTGTGTAGTAAGCCTGCAATCGAATATCTTCAACACGTATATCTTCTGTTGTTTCAATCACATGTCGACAGTCTCCCTCTGGGGATGACTTTTTGACTGATGCCAATATCCAAAAGAATTTTGTATCAGTGTTTTTCTCCACAGATAAGGCGATCACTAAATCACTTACATACATCATCAATGGGTGAGCTTTTACAGCTTCATGCATTTTATATGGAGCCGGGCATTAGCCGTAACCAAGTCAGGAACTGGTCCAATTAGGCATACAATTGAGCGTCCTAATTCATTGTTGTGTCTCTCAGCAAGGTTCAGAATAGTTTCTTGCAGCCCCAGGTTATGCGCGCAATACACTAGGCTCCATCGATTAGCTGGCAGCTTCTTTTGCAGAGCCAGAAATATTGGCGCAAATGCCAACCCACACCTAAAATAGTTGGTTTTGAAATCAAAATCCGATTGAGCAGATCGAGTTACTTTTCAGCTGCCATCAGCCGCAACTCTCTTAGCCTTCGCAACAATTAATTTCTCGTTAGTAAAATTTTTTCTGCATGGTACACGAACCTTAACCACAGTTTTGTCCTTTAGAAAGGCAGCTTCCCAACGTTCCTCTTCCTACCTTCTTCAAGAATTTTCCTCAAGTTAACTTTGAGTCTTAGTACAACACTTCTCTCCCATCATCCAGTAGACCATCATATAGAACACATTTCTCACTTGAACTATACATTCGAAGCAACCATAAGAGGCCGAACTCATAAACAATTGCTGGTGTAGGAGAGCAATATTAAGGTTGGTTGGTTGGTTGGGGGAAGAGACCAAACAGCGAGGTTATCGGTCTCATAGGGTTAGGGAAGGATGGGGAAGGAAGTCGGCCGTGCCCTTTCAAAGGAACCATCCCGGCATTTGCCTGGAGCGATTTAGGGAAATCACGGAAAACCTAAATCAGGATGGCCGGACGCGGGATTGAACCGTCGACCTTCCGAATGCGAGTCCAATATTAAGGACTGGCCCTCCCCGTGTCAGGGTATGGGGAAGATCACTGACATCTCAGAAACTTCTTTCCACCACATCATGGCAAATATCAAGTATCAACCATTCCAATAACATCGTGACACTTCCAAAGGATGGAATTCGGCAATGGATGTGCAATGAAGCACACGCCTTACGGTTGGTCTGACAAAAAAATCACACAGACTTATATTGTGTGAAATTTTACCTTCTTTATTTTCAAAAATAATAATATTTGCCGAAACTGCGTCGTTTGCGACTTATAAGCGAAAAACTCTCAAAGAAACCCAGTTTTATCTGGTTTTTTTTCCATTCTTGCCTCATTTCTGGGCCAAAACTTTGATTTGGCCTTCTTGAGCACCGTTTTATTGAACTAAACGAGATTACTTGTCAACAGACACACTGCTCTGGCAGTTTACCTACATGTCAAAATGTGGATAAATCCGAATAGTGAGGAATAAAAGAAAGGGCAGTCTCATACCATAGATGAAAGTTATGAGAAACAGTGATCTGTGAAATTCGTAAGTAAAGCACTGCCCCTTCTTTGCAGTGGCATACTGACAAGGGCTATGATTTTTATTCTTGGGACATATCAGAAAATAACAAATCGAATTTTCGAAAGAATAAAAAGTGAATGGTCTTATTCAGATGTTCTGAGTTCTCTCACTCTTGTAGCAATGTCGTATTTCCAACTGAGTGCAATAGAAAGGATAAGTGTGTGAGTAACAGTGTTGACAATTAGGTAGAAATTGTGGAACAGAACCTCAAACATTTGACTCATTTCACTCAATAGTCAGAAAAGTACTGTAAATCTCGCATTTCAGAGAAAAATATAAGATATTTTCTATTATGTTCTACTACTGCTTTTTTTTTACGTGTGGCTGCCAGGAGGCTGACAAAAGGAGGCAGCTATTCGATATCACCGATTTTGTCCAGATTTATGTTATAGGCAAGATTTGACCAGAAATCAAATCGAAAGAAGTGACAGCTGCAAATGGCCAAGCGTTTAGAAAAAATGGCATTTTTGACTCAGGTCAGGTGAGGCATGAAATATTGATGTTAGTGCAGTTTCAAGATAGTGGTTGGCGCAGCAGAAAGAGTACATAATGGTAATCCGTGCGTTGTGAGGTCGAGCACATTGGTGGAAAGTTTTTTCATTTTCCTTATTTTCAATTTTTACGTTACTTACACTGCAAATAAACCTCTATAGTGCTCAGTACATTGCATTTACTAATATTTTCATAAATTCACGAAAAGGAAAATATGGGATTGCAAATAAAATTCCAAGTAAGGATCGTAAAGCTTAGATGAGAGGTTCATATACAAAATTATATACTTTTATTACCACACAGTTAATGGCTGAAACATGCTAGTGTTGTCCCCAATGGCCAATGGTTTGATTTTACCTGCACCAGGAACCTATTGTTCATGTGCAGCTGCCAAGGGCTGCTCAAAGGTCAAAACTAAAGTAATGGAATATGATATTTTGTATTCTTTAATTGCAATACTTTCTCCAAAAGTTGTTTGCAGAGTCCTTGTGGATGCTATACGTACAAACCTTTCTTGGAGATTTATTTGCAATCGCAAATTTTGCTTTGCCTTATCTTTTCATGCCTTTCTTGAAAGTAGAGACAAATAAAGTATAATGAGCATTATTTTAGGTTGTTTGCGGTGTAAGAAATATAAAACCTGAAAACAGAAAATGAGTTCCGACATAGGAACTTGATCCCATTCCCTTCGGCTTCCCGCTCTCTATTCTTTCCACTGTGTCAACCTTTTCTGGAAAATACACTGACAGAAATTGCTCATGCCTTGCCCGACCCACACTAAGAATGCTATTTTTTCTAAACGCCTGGCCAGCTGGGGCTCCCACTTTCTGTCAATGTCATTTCGGGCTAATCTCCTCATATGTCATGAATTTGGACGAAATCCATGATGAGTATGTGTGGTCCTCTTGTAAGACAAAGAGAAGAGATACAAAATGCAATGAACTTTCAAGAGTGATATTTTAAGCCCATTCAGATCCCCATGTGGGCATCCTGATGCATATTTCCCATGGTTTCCCTAAATTTCTTCAGATGAATGCCAAGATTATTCCAGCAAGAAAATCATTGCTGATTCCATTCCTTCACTTTGTCCTTCTTTTCAAAGACTGCCTTCTTGGACAAAAGCAATATTCTTTGCATAAAGAATATGCTGAAGATATTGACAACGTACTTGGCATAAAGGAGCATCATAATACTTTTTCTTTTTCTGAGAAAAAAGTGTTAATAAAGCATTAGTATTTATTGTGGTCCAGATCTGACAATTCTATCTTGTCTCGCCTGCTAATTAATATATTTAACTTGTAGATTTTTAGAATCCATTGCCACTCCTGCAGAAGTTGAATGTACTTCAAAATATTTTGCAGCAGACATCACTTTTGAAATTCGACTACCACATCACTATTGGATTTAAAACATTCGTGTAAGATATGGAAGGTTAATGGTCAGGAAATGGCCATGAAAATAGTTCTAAGGAAAAATCTGCATATGGAGGGTGATTAAAACAGCTGCATACAGATTGAAGGAACTGACAAGGGGAAGGCCTCAGACATGGCCAACCGATTCGGCTCAAATTTGGCAGGTCGCTTGTGTACAACTTAAAACGAAGGACTCTTAGATATTTTGGGTCAACACCCCCGCCATTTTGAGAAAATCGCCCCTAAAGGTTATGACGAGCAATCGACTCAAAATTGGAGGGATCGATAGATAATTGTAAATAGAGCAATTTTCATCATCAGGTATGGGGTCTGCGAACCCAAACTTTTCCAGAAATCGAGGAAAGAAACTTCTACAACTGCCGCTTCTGTACCCACATGGTAAACGCTTTTCGCCGACTCTTCGGAAGCAGTGTAGCTGTCGAAAGATTGTATTCATTACATGTTCTTGGAGCCGTGAGTATATTTGTTTCGTATGTTTATATGACAAGTACCACCCATCTAGTTGATCGAAGAAAAGTGAGGACACGTAATAGTGACTGGAAGAGCCATTGTAAAGTGACCTGGAGTAACATTTTAGTTGTTGACTAGCCCAAGAGGTTTGAGAAATTTATTTCCCTACTTTATTATTATCATTCCTTATTGATTTACTTACCTTATTAACCCTCATATCCCTATCAATTGAGATATAGAAAAATACAAACTAAAAGAACATCCGCTACGTTTCTTCGAGATTCGAGCGCGGGTTCTCCGATTCCCAGCCACTTACCTTGGCCGTTGCGATATCTTTTTTTAAATCTCATTTTGTTCGCTTTCGTTCGTTGCATCTGCTCGGGGCGGCCGTCGTAAGACATCCGTTTAAATACGTCGTTGATCGATTAACTCAGTTTTTTTTTTTATTACAGAGGGCAGCTAACCCTCTGAACGAACACGCTGAGCTACCGTGCCGGCGATATCGATGTTGTCGATGAGAAGCGTTAACCATGTGGTTACAGAACGGCAGTTGGAAAAGTTTCTTATCCCGATTTCTGGAAAAGTATACGTTTGCGGACCCATTACTGGTGATGAAAAATGCTCTATTTACAATTATCTATCGATCCCTCCTATTTTGAGTCGATTGCTCTTCGTAACCTTTAGGGGCGATTTTCTCAAAAACGCGGGGGTGTTGACCCAAAATATCTTAGATTCCTTAGTTTTGGTTGTACACAAGCGACCTGCCAAATCTGAGCCGAATCGGTTGGCCGTGTCTGAGCCCTTCCCCTTGTGAGAGAAGAGTCAAAATAAGAATTTATGGTGTTGGAAGTTTCCTGAGCCAGCTACAGCTTTGGAATGTCAGGAACAACAAAGACAATATATGCACATGTGCCTCAGATTCATGAAAGATAATGTAATGTTTACTCAACAATGTTAAACGTTACAGAAGGTGTTCAAATTGCTAACAATCACATTCAGTACAGGCGTAACGTCTTCATAGAAAATTCTCAGACGTTCTATCAAGTGTACCACGCATTGCATGGACCTCATCAGGCTTTGCAAGTATCCTGACGAAAAATGTATGTTCGTCAGGAACTGGTGTCATGTACATGTGCACGAGGTTTTTGATATATGCCAACAAAGAAGTACACAAAATCAGTATACTGTATTTGGTGAATTTATGGCATGTGTGCATTAATTATCCCTGTTGTTCCTGACATTCCGAAGCTTCAACTGGCTCAGGATTACTTCCAAGACCATAAGTTCCTATTCCAAAGCTGTATTTCGGCTCCTCTGTCAGCTCCTTCAATTTTTGCACAACTTTTGAAATGACCCTGCATACTCCACAAGGCACCCTACAGTGCACAGCATGAGTAGTACAATAACATTGTCATTTCCCACTTATAAACGGAATGATGGAAACAAAATACTGCAAAGCCTTTGTATGCACTTTAATGTCTCGCATTTTCTTCTATTTAAACAAGATGTACCATGGGGGCAACAGAATTATTACACATCGAGATGTATCGGGCCGACGCAGCACCGAACGGAATTCATATCGGTGGGCCTAAATTCATCGATAGGAGGGTGGAGGAAAACAGAGCAAAGGAAGTGAAAAAGAGCATCAAGGCAATCATCATCCAGTTTGAAAGAATGAATGATGGGAATTCTGAGAATACGGGGTATATCTTGAAAAGTATGGAACCCGGGATTTTCGTCTAAGCTACGTGAAACTACGGGATTTCCCGGAATATACAGGATAGTTGCAACTATTGGCATCAGCTCCCCGAGTTGTATTTGCTACTTTTTCGATTATGTTTGTTCTAGTTTTTACTTTAGCTAACATATTACCCAAATTGTGTTTGTGGAACAAAGTTCGATCGAGTGTTGCTCCTAGTATTTAGAGTACTGGCTGTGTTGTAAGATGGTCCCTATGGAGTATATTCTTAGTTGAACGTGGTACTGTCTGTTATTTAGATGGAAGGCTGAGATTTCTGTTTTATCCTCCATTTTCTAAAACATTGATTTAATGTTTGGAGGGCTTGCGTGAGTGTGTCCTGTGTTTGGGCGAAGTTCGCACTTTGTGTGGCTATGACTACATCACCTACATACTTTTTGGACCTAGTAGTAGGTACACCTGACGTTTAGACGTTGATGTAGTCAATGCATTAAACTCCATTCATCCTTCTTATAAGCAGAAAGCGATATTGTGTTCAGGCCAGCATTGCATCTTTTCCAATTTCTCATATAAATTGTAATGAATGACTAGATATCCGTCCAAGTTGCTTGCAAATGCACAAGATGTGAGAGAGACGTGATATAGTTCACATGTTCTTTAGTCAGAGAAAACACATATCAGGGCACATTAAAAAATTAGGAAAATTGTTACCGAATTGTAATTAGTGTTACCTACTGCGTTAACAATTTCAATGTAGGTTATAGGTATGTTTTCCACTTTAGCAAACGAATGGTCATTAAATCTAGTTCTTTCTTCAGTTTAAATTCCACAAGCGAATTTTCATATGCTAAGTGCAGAATGTCATATTCTTATAACCTCAGTATACAGACTGCAGAACATAACACAGAAAATGCCCTATAATTTTCGCCACATAGAAGCATATAGCAAGGAGTGCATGACAGTCACACTGACCAGTCGAAATTCACAACATATTCCCAGGTTGGTTAACACTTAATTACACTCTACTGTGATTATTTCTATTGTCAAGAGTGAGACAACTTTCAAATGCACTATTTCAAGAATGTGATGAAGCTTATGTCACGTCTTTGGGAGCTCGTTGTCATATACTAGGAAGGTTGTTGCCATATATGTCAGTAAAATTTAATCTTATCGGATAAATCTTACATATGGCTGAAAAAATCTTATGGGGTGGCCTGAAGCACCCAAATGATATTTACCTCTTGTGTGAAGTGTATGAACTGTGTAGTTTTCCAATCTTTACGACAATGCAACATTTGAATTATTAGCCGGCCGCGGTGGTCTAGCGGTTCTAGGCGCTCAGTCCGGAGCCGCGCGACTGCTACGGTCGCAGGTTCGAATCCTGCCTCGGGCATGGATGTGTGTGATGTCCTTAGGTTAGTTAGGTTTAAGTAGTTCTAAGTTCTAGGGGACTGATGACCATAGCTGTTAAGTCCCATAGTGCTCAGAGCCATTTTTTGAATTATTATATTTTATCTCACATAACGTCCTAAGTCTCTTCAATATAGCAACAAATGGACTGTAAGGTTTCTTCAACATTGCGGAGGTATGAAACAACTGAACTGTCAAGTCTCATTGGAAATATATATGGATGGAATGAAATATATTTCAACTTGTAAAAATATTATTATTATAATAGATTTTGGTACAACTGTTATACATTGTTGATACACATGTTTGTACTTTTTGAATAGTTGAAAATAAATCACCATCATTGAAACATTGTCATTCTTTTATTTCTGCATGAACCTCAATCATCAAACTACAGTATTTTCCAAATAACTGTTTTCATGTGGCTTAAATTCAGCATGTACTGTAGACTCTCGCCAATCTGGCTCATGACTATCCTACTTCCATACTATCCAGCTGATTTAATCCAGCTTACTTAATTAATATTATAATAATATTTCTCTGTAATAAAGTGATAACTTATTTATTGTACATACTGTACTCTTCCAAAGCTTTAGGAAGTGCGAACTGTGTTTTTTGTGCTTCTAGCACATCTGGAGTCACAATTATAAGGTACATACTGTATAGTTAATACTGAATAGATTACCAGAAACACTTTTCATCAAACAACACTTAGAAGCCTCTTCCAGCATTCACTAACAACAATGAAAACATGTAGAGAGCAGCTCCATTGGCAACCTGTGTCCTTTGTTTCTTCAGTTGTATATCAGATGTCCAAAGTGCATTTATTGTTAAATTTTTGTTTTATACAGTCCTTTGTGTTTTAATTAAAGATTCCAAGAGAGTGATAAGCCAATGGCCTCCGCACAATGGTAACACTGGTTACTGTCAGATCACCAAAGTCCTGTTGGGCTTGGCTAGCAGCTGTTTGGATGGGTGTCTAGTCTACTGAGTGCTGTTGGCAAGCAGGGTGCACTCAGCCTTTGTGAGGCAAATTGAGGAGTAACTTGACTGAGAAGTAGCAGCTCCAGTCTCGTAAACTGCCAACGGCCAGGAGAGCAGTGTGCTGACTACATAACCATCCACATCCACAGGCATTGACGCCATAGGCTTAAGATGACACAGTGGTCAGTCAGTCTGAGGCCTGTTTGGATGGGGTTTAGTCAAGTTTTAGAAATGGGTGATAAATGAAAAAAGCTTGTAGTTACTATGGATCAGAAACTATGTGCTGTTATGCAACTCTTTTAAACCCTAAAATTCATAAGTTTCATACTTTTTGTTAGGCCTCACTTTTCACACATGTGTAATCATACTTAACAATACAGACCGTTTACCATTTCCTGTAATAATTTTTGAAGGGTTAACTATGGCATGCACAGCATGAGTGTTGAGTCCACCTGATTACTAATGATCCTGAACACTGCTGGTGAATGGTGGGGGTAAGTGACAACAGTGCTGCAGAAATTGGAGCAACTATTTTGGATTGAAAACATTGTAGGCTGTGTCCCAGAGTCTGCCATCTTGATCGCCATCTTGGATTCTATCATCATTACAAATCTGACAAACATGCAGGCTTGGCCAGTATCCTCAGAACCAACATCTTGTGTATGACACGTGGCCATCTCAGATTGTGAACTAGGAACACATTAAATTTGAGAAACATGCAGGATATGTGAGCTATACTTGAGAGCTTTTAACAGGTCCTGCAACCTTAACATAAATCTTGTTCTTGAGAAAGTGTGTTTCTACAGTGTCACATTCCTGGCAATGGAAAGAGTCACCAAAGGGTGTGACTAGCAGTTACTCAATTCATGAACACAGTGTTTGTTCCAAATGGTGGGTAGTGACTGTCAACACTCAAATTGTACAATAAAAATATCTAATGGCATTCCAATCAGTTTACATTTACATGTCTGCATTATCAGGACATCACATTCCCATATATCCTATCACAAATTTTCTCATACATCACCATGTTGCTGGAACGTTTCAAAAATTTACCTTATATATTGCCATGTTGCAGTAAAATTGTGACAAATTATCCTCTGTTAGAGCGAAATTGTAACAAAATACCCCATATTACAGCAAAAATTGTAACCAAATGCTGCTATTAGAGTGTAATGGTAACAAATTGTCCTATGTTAAAGTAAAAATTCTAATAAAATGCCCAAGTTTCAGTGACATTGTAGCAAAATGCCTGGTTACAGTAAAATTGTAACAGAATGTCCCTATAACAGTGAAACTAAGAAAATGCACCTGTTACAGTGAAATTGTAACAAATTAGTCGATGTTATACCAATATGCTACAAAAGCTGTTGTATGCTTGATGCAATTCCTGTCACACTGTTTTTGTTGACACAATTCCATTCTACAGCAATATATTAAGTCTAGCCATTACCTTGATGATGCAGATAGATCACAATCTTCTTTAACTAAATTTAGTTATTCTTCCTATATTACATTTAGCATATGAAGTTTCACCATTAGTCTTGTATGCTGCCACAACACTAAATACTGTATCTCTACACACCTCTAGTAGATTTGCCTTCATTCAAAGTCTGTTAGGTCCGATAGTGCGGATTATTAACACCGTCATACTAGTAGGATATACACTGACTGCTACATGAGCAAATTTGTTTCTAACAGGCAATCAGAAATTACACTCTGGAGGAAAGGTTATCCAAATCTGCAGAAAAAATTAATATTGGGGTCAACATTTGTAGAACTATAATTCTTTCTCTAAAACACCACCCTATGGGGAGAGAGTGAGGGTTTTTAGTTTTAGCGTATCAAAATTTATGAAGTAAATAAGTATTTTTTATTTTGTCCATAACTATTTTCCACGCAAAAATGAGAACATGGATTTTGTTGAATTGCAGCGCCAGCTACCAACTACCAAGAATCAAAACAAATGCTTAAGCAAAATGTACATAGCTTTTTATGTAGAATCTGATTCTGCAATAAAAATGAGGGTTCGCATTTGAAATTTTAAAGTTGCCTCCCACACCACGCCCAGGGGGCTGGGGTGGCGGACTAATTTTAGCACCAGCAGATGTCCCCCTCGAAAATTATCAACTTTGGATTCTACACATTTTTTCGTGTGAAGCTTATTTTTCGAGTTATTCTGGTTTGCCAACTTAAAGTTACACCCAGTATATAAAGGGGGTATCATAATTGATGGAGTAAACGCATACAGTTGAAAGTACATGATACTAAAAGCAAAAAAGTTTCAGTAAACACAGGCTCGAAAATGTATACCTTAAGTGCTACAAGCAATTTTTCATCTTCGATACTGTGAAACGAATCTCTTCTACTACAATTTCTTTGCTTTCCATATTTTGGGAACTGGTAGTATGGACCAAAATAAGAAAAAAAGTCCAGTAATAATGTGCTCAAAAATGCAGTCCTTAAGAGCTATGAGCACCTGTTCATCTTTGCTATTTCAAAACCCAATCATTAAGTGCTCGTAACTTTTAAGGTATGCGTTTTAGAGCACATGTTTGCTGGACATTTTTTCTTATTTTGGGCCATACTACCATTTCCCAAAATATGGAAAGCAAAGACCTTGCAGTAGAAGAGATTTGTTTCACGGTATCGAAGATAAAAAATGCTCGTAGCTCTTAAGGCATGCATTTTCGACCCTATGTTTACTGAGACTTTTTGGCGTATAGTGTCGTGTACTTTCAACTGTTTGTTTTTACGCCATTAATTATGATTCACCCCATATATATTCATAGCTTTTTGAGTACTCTGTCTAATGATATAAAATACTACAGCAATTACAGAGAAAAAGAAATAAAAAAACATAAATTTGTGGTAAACTTCCCTACATTTGTGCCTTACACTGTGTACTAGCATTTTGGGACTTGGAGTCACACACAGTCGCAACATCTTTCTTCCTTTCTGATGTTCACATCCCTTCACTCAACATGGTTTTGTGAGAGCAGTGTTGTTACTCTTCCAGAGAATCAAATTTATGTTCCCCTAGCATTTCTGCCACACATTGGTGTGGGGGAAGGATCATTATCAAGCTGTTAAGATTCTAGCAGTACATACGTAAATTCGATGCCCATCTTAATACCTTCTTGATAATGGGTCCAAACACTTGAAAAATACTCCAGAATTGGTGGCATTGGTGGATAGTACTTATTTTACATGATCGTTCCATTTAATAGTATTACCTATACAGTTTGTATCATGTTCAGCACTAATATTGTAATTAGATACTGTCACGATCTTCTTCTGTATTTTAATCATTTTCATACATTTCACGTTAGCATCTTTCGGCTGTCGGTGTGCATGCACATTTCAATGTTTCCATGGCATTCGATTAGCTTGAGCAATTCGGACCTTACATTCTGAATAACCCTTGTACTTTTGTCTACACAACAGCATCATCACTGAACAGTCCTGTAATTCTGCTGATCCTATCTGCTGAACTATTTATACGAGGGCTATCCACGAAGTACATTACGTTTTCGTTTGTGTCCGTTAGGGGCGGGGCTAGCGCGGCCATCTTGGTGTCATGGCATTCCGCCGCTCAGTCGGCATCCTGCCGTGCTGTACTCCGTTGAGTTACTGTGACAGTTTCAAATGTCAGCGTTAATTGAAAACGTCGCGAAGTGTGAAGTGCGTGCTGTAATAAGGTTTCTGACTGCAAAAAACTGTACACCGATAGAAATCTATCGGCAGCTTTGTGAAGTGTATGGGGACAACATAATCACTGAAGGTGGAGTGTGTCAATGGGTCATAGAATTTAAAAATGGCCGAACTAACGTTCACGACGAGGAGCGAAGTGGAAGACCCAGCATAGTGACTGCCAAACTTGTCGAAAACGTCGATGCCGCGGTCCGTGAAAACCGTAATTTCACAATAACGGAACTCTCTATGAGTTTTCCACAAATTTCACGAAGTTTGTTGCACGAAATCATTACCGAAAAGCTTGGTTACCACAAGTTTTGTGCAAGATGGATACCAAAAATCTTGACAGAGATTCACAAAAATCAGCGAATGGCTGCAGCGTTAACGTTTTTGGACGCTTACGAGAAAGATGGCGACTCATTACTCGATCGCATCGTTACTGGTGACGAAACATGGGTTAAGCATGTGAACTGGAGACAAAATTGCAGTCAATGCCGTGGGGGCACACAAATTCCCTCCAAAAACCCAAGAAATGCATGCAGACAATGTCGGCAAGGAAGGTGATGGCGGCTGTCTTTTGGGACAGAAAAGGTGTGATTTTTGTGGATTTCCTGGAAAGAGGCACTACAATAAACTCTCAAAGGTATTGCCAAACTCTGCACAACCTCAGAAGACCAATACAAAACAAGCGCAGGGGAAAGTTGGGCTCAAAGATCTTGCTGATTCACGACAACACCCGGGCCCACACGACAAATGCCACTCGTGAAGTTCTCGAATCTTTTAAGTGGGAGTTGTTTCCCCATCCGCCGTACAGTCCCGACCTGGCACCGAGTGACTTCCATTTATTCCCAGCAATGAAGAAGTGGTTGGCTATGCAGCATTTTGATGACAACGCACAGCTTCAAGAAGAGGTAACCACATGGTTGAAGGCGCAGGCGGCCGAATTCTACGACGAAGGAATTTCCAAGCTCGTCCATCGCTACGATAAGTGCCTTAATTTAAATGGCAACTATGTAGAAAAGTAGTATTTAAGTGTGGCTTTCATCTGTATATAACAAAAAAAATTTCCAATACTTTATTTATTTTTAATTTGTGGATAGCCCTCGTATGTACTCATACGTCGGACACTTGCCATCCAGTACAACACATTCTGTTCCATTAGTTAAATATTCCTTGATCAGAGACTTAAAATATTTGAAACAGGGTGGCTTTAGAAGTACTCAAACTCATTCCACACACTGCACACATGAGGCCAATAGCATTTGGTTGCTTCTGACAACCCCATTACAGGTTTTCAGGCTTATGTAAAGTTTACCCGGTAAGATTGCAGTTTCCTGATATGTGTGGGAACTGTTCTCATGTCTATAATGGTAGCATATGACAGCTAGCTCCCACAGCCGTGAGATAGGATTCAGTACACTCCTGAACTAGTGCATCTGAACGTTGCCTCACTCCTGACGATGGAAATAGTCATAACAGGCTGTGACTAAGTGTTAGTCAACATGTGAGTGTGGTGTGCATTTCAACGGTCAGTGGTGACTGTGATGTAGCCCAGACTGTATGCTTCTATGTAGTGAAAACTATATAACATTTACTGTGTTGGCTTCTAAGATGCATCCACTGGGATTATAAGAATACAGTATTCCGCATTGAGCATGTGGAAAAACGTCTACAGCGTTTAAAACTGAAGGAATAACAATACTTAATGACCATTTATTAGCTAAAATGGAAAACGTACCTGTAACCTACGTTGAAATCGGTAAGACAGTAGGTAACACTACCTACGATTCGGTAACCATCTTCCTGATTTTTTAAAGTGCACTGATATGCCTATCCCCTTACTAAAGCAAGTGTGAAATATATCATTTCTCTGTCACATATGGTACACTTGCAAGCTACTCCGACAGCAAGCTAGTCTTTCATTAAAATTTATATGAAGAACTGCCAAAAGATGAAATGCTGACCTGAACATTATATTGCTGCCTGCTTATAAAAAGGATGACTGGAGTTAAGATACTGGCTACATCAACATTGTTAGACACATAGCACTAGCTCACACTGATGAAGATGTAAACCAGTACTGACCTACACTTGGATCTTCACAGTATGTTTACCAGCCACACCTACAGGTTCCTCAGCTACCTGCAAAGTCACATGACTACAAGCACAAATACACATGCACACATGTCTGTCATAATTGGGAAGTCAGTTCTGGGAGTCAAGTGCAATTTTTTGACAAGAGCAGTTGGGCTGGATAATTCAAAAGAATGTGATGTAGTGTTAAGAAAAAAATGGTTCAAATGGCTCTGAGCACTATGGCACTTCTCAGGTCATCAGTCCCCTTGAACTTAGAACTACTTAAACCTAACTAACCTAAGGACATCACACACATCCATGCCTGAGGCAGGATTCGAACATGCTACCACAGTGGTCGCGCGGTTCCAGACTGTAGCGCCTAGAACCATAGTGTTAAGATGTGTACCAATATTTCACAGAACCATAAGTTGCTACAAGTTGTCTCCAACAAATAATTATAAAGGGACAAGTGGAAGGAATGAGAGGAAGAAGTAGGATGAGAACTGGATCATCAAAATACACTGGTGTTCAAAATTAAAGCAACAAATGGAAATTTTGCAATGTTGCGTTTATTTTGCCACAGAACAGTATACATAAGCGGTAGTAAAGTAGAAACAATCTAAAGAATACAGAAACATAAACATCTGCAACATGCAAATAGACAAAAATGTTCTTCGTGTTTCCCATCTTAACAGATTTGCACACACATTCTGACAACTGGTTAATGTGCTCAGTATGAGGTGTGACCACCTCTGGAAGCAATACATGCATAATAACGCTGGGGCATGCTGTGAATAATGCCATCAATCTCATGTTGAAACAATAACGCATGTTCTTTCTGTGCAGCTGCTCGCAAGTCTTGGAGAGTGGTTGGTGGAAGCCGACGTGATGTATCCCATCTCCAAATGCATCCTAGACATACTCTATGGCATTCAAATAGGGAGAGTGTGCGTGCCATACCATGGGTGCCATATCTTCCATTTCCAAGAAAACATCAACGATCCGTGATCTATGAGGTCGACCGTTATCGTTCGAAGTCTGGGTGCATAGCAACTCGCAACAACCACACATGAGGTCCTAAGTGTGAAATATATCATTTCTCTGTCACATATGGTACACTTGCAAGCTACTCCGACAGCAAGCTAGTCTTTCATTAAAATTTATATGAAGAACTGCAAAAAGATGAAATGCTGACCTGAACATTATATTGCTGCCTGCTTATAAAAAGGATGACTGGAGTTAAGATACTGGCTACTATCAGTGTTGGTGGAAGCCGACGTGATGTATCCCATCTCCAAATGCATCCTAGACATGCTCTATGGCATTCAAATAGGGAGAGTGTGCGTGCCATACCATGGGTGCCATATCTTCCATTTCCAAGAAAACATCAACGATCCGTGCTCTATGAGGTCGACCGTTATTGTTCAAAGTCTGGGTGCATAGCAACTCGCAACAACCACACATGAGGTCCCAAGATCTTATCACGATACTTGACAGCAGTTAAACATTGCTGAGCCACCTGTACAACTTCCTGAAGAGGTGTCATTGTGGTTAACATAATGCATGTCCACACCATTAGGGATCCTCCTCGATGTTGGTCCTTTTCCATAGTGTTTGCGTCCCAAAATCGAGTTCCACATTCCTTCCATATGCGAATTGATCTAGAATCACTCTCCAGACCATATCAGGACTCATCTGTGAAAAGAACATTGGCTCACTGTTCGATTGTCCAGGTGACATGTTGATGACTCCACTCTAGACGTTCTCTTCTGTGAAGAGGCGTCAGAGATACACATAGGGAAGGTCTCTGAGAATGAAGACCACTCTGCTGAAGCGATCTGTACACCGTTTGCCTCGATACAACATTTCCAGTGCATGCTACGGGGTCAGACGCTAGATGCCATGCAGTACTAAGGCGATACCGTTGTACCCTTACAGCCGGTCGTCTCTTTCTGATGCCACAAATGGTCGGCCCTGCCCTGGTCTTTGGGATACAGTTTCGGTCAATATAAACTGTTGCCACATCCGAAAAACAACAGAACGATTCACATTAAGCCATCAGGCCACATCAGTTTGTGAGTGTCGTGTTTCCATTCTTCCTATGACCCTTCACTGCAGAGAGTCTGGTAGGCGTCTTCTCTCTGTCATACTGCACTGTCTGTGACTGTGTACACAGCAAATGTGGTTCAGGTACTACTTGGCAAATGCTGTCTCGTTTGGTAAGCCTCCTGACGACATCGCTGGCGTGGTTGTCAGTTGACCAGGATGCACTCTCAGTGCAGAACGTGATCGTACAGACATCTGTTGACAGTTTTTATGTTTATATCATGAATTAGACGCAGAACGGGTAAACAGCATCTGCTGATTTAATTTTTGACACTTGTGTATACTGTGTATACAAAATTATTTGAATTGGAGACTTGAATTTCAAGGTTTCTGAGGGAATTTATCGTATAAAGAAATTTGTCTGCATCAACATCTGAACTGAGCTCTCACTGTCACATCCTCTCCAAGCAGGAATATCTGCCCTGGTGACCATTAACAAGGGTCCAGAAGCCAGGCGCATGCCTAATTAGCAGTGGGGGAGAGGGTAAGGAGATCAAAGCTATGTGATGGCTGGGAAATCTGTTGGTGCAAGTTCCACACCATGAACCTGCAGTTGGCTTTAGGAAGACAAACAGTGTGCACTGCCATGTTGGCAGCGGCTGGCTTCATGTCTGGCATCTATGCAATGTGCTCATGTCTGTGAACAGTGTTGGTGAGCATGTACCATGTTTTTATAGTGTGTAAAGTGGTGGCTTAGGGGTTTCAACGTTAAATAAAGCATGTCTAACCCCTGTTCATGTTTACACAACAGGTCTGACCTAACTCCAGCTTCTAGCTATGTTTCAATGTATACACAAGATGCTGCTTCATTTGAAGTAATGTTCAATGTTATAAGTTTTTAAATAAATACTCCAGAAGTACATGGAAATTGGGACCACCGCCCCAACAGGGAGCGAACCCCGCTAGTTCGATCTAATACTGCCAAAAGCTTTACCCCACAACCACCATCAATCAAATAAATAAATTTATCTGAATTTAATGAGCAAAACTAAATAAAAAACAAACTTATTATAAAGTTTTAAGTGAATAAAAATTTAATAATATCTCACACACAAAAAATTAAAGCTTTATAAAATACTTTTTTAAAACTCTAATAATATTTTTTATTTTCTCACTGTTAAATTTTATAATTTTTTGTTTTTATTTCTTTTATCTTTTAAAATCTAATGAAAACTATTCATTGTAAATTATAAGATATCTTGTATTCAACTTGTTTTTCGATTTTTAAAAATCCAGTGAATTATAACAAATAAAATATGGCTAACATGTGGGACAAATTTATATTTGACAAAAATATTTTTGTTGAAAGAACCAAAAACCAAGACAGCAACAAGTTAAACGTAATGTTTGCAAATATTATTTTAAGCCATCTTTAGGTACAGTTCATTTGAAAAGTGGAAAACATAGTGATGGAACTGAAAGTTTTATAGGGGATTATTGTCAAGAATAATACCTATGGGAACTTCATAATTATGAGAAAACAGATATAGATGTTTGGCAAGAAACTGAAAAAAAAAACAATTTCCTCATTTATATGACTGTAAAAAAACTAGATTATTATAAAGAAAGAAATAAAGAAATTTTGAAGGAAATTAAAAAATCAAGCCCTCCCTTGTATATGACTGCAAGAAATATAGCATATTATGAGGTAACAGACCCAAGAAAGAATTATAAATTTTATATTTCACTAAAAATATTAATAGATTACATTTTTGGTTACATATTAGACATAAAAATTACCCTTTCAGTCCCCAAAGAATGTGAATCTCAATATTTTATCTATGACCTCAAGAGATATGGTGTAGAATTATGAAATTTACAAATTACCAAAAATCAATCAAAATTCTCAATTAATATGTTATGTTGAGCAACACAAGGTAAATTCTGGTTTCAAAAAAAATTATATAAGGAAACTATTGTTAGGAAAGTTATCGTTAAAAGTAGCACATAATTTCATAGTTGACTTTTGATTTGCCACACTTTGTTTCTTCCAGCATGTTTATAACATTAATACCATAATTTGTGATGAAATTATATAAATTTATGTCAATATCTCCTTTTAATTGTGTTACTCGTTTAAAATCGTGAAATGAATCATAAGCTTTTAAAAAATTATTTTGTGGATCTAAATTCCACATTTCTTGAGGAAAAACTTTTTCTCTTAAATTTTTAATAGATATTCTATAATTTAACAACACGATATCAATCGATTGATTATTTTTTCTTTTTGTTTGGAAAACAACAAAAATAAAATAAGGTATATCAAATTTTACTGAATGATAATGATTAGTTACTTATATCTCAAAATATTTTTTATTAGTCAGTCCAGCAATTTCCATAGTTTGTAAATCAAAGAAAGATTTTAATATTTTGTAACATTTATTGTTCTGATTGTTTCATAATCAGGTTTGTATTTAACAGTATGTACTCTAATTTCCATAGCTTCAATAACAATGTCTCTTTGTTTTGGTAGTGTATGTTATATTTTGACTCCAGCTATCATTTATATTAGACAATATAAGAATAGCATCTCCAGCACTAGAACTTAAAGTAAAAATAATAGTTAAATCTCCAATCCCATATATTTCATAATAATTAAAATAAACACCAAACATTTCTAGTGAATGACATACCTCATTTTCTTCACTTTTTAGTTTACCATTATTAACCATATGTCCTTGCATATAGATTTTAGCAGAAAGAGACAAAGTTAAATGTAATAAAACTGATGAAATAAATTTTAACTTCCTTTGTTTCATATCTACAAAATGAAATAATTGTTGAACATAATTATCAATTTTTGTTTTTTAGTCTAATCTGATCCAATGGTTTGAACGATTTTAAAATTCATGTATAACTGAGACTGATTAGAATGAACCCAACATCTCCAACGTTTATGTCAGTTTCTACATTTCCATTCGGATTATTTAAAATATATTTACCTTTTTTATTAAAAGGAAAACAATAAAAGCAATAGCTTTCAATTTTGTTCATTTATAAAGATAAAATATTAAAAATTATTTACAACACTACTTTTTAATATCCAACTACTATCAGAATTATCAAAACCAGCCATTTAACAATAACTTTATAATCTTCCTTTTTCAAAACTTTTTCAACAAGATATGCATTTCAATAACTAGTTTTTTGAAGCTCTTGTTCATAAAAATTTCTTATATCTTATTCTCGATTAATATCTCTAAATTTATGTGTGACTGGAATAGAATCAGTAACGTTATAAATGTTGAAAATATCTTTTGACAAGTTAGCTGTATAGCCTTTTTCAAAAATTCGTTTTAATTAGTTATTCTTACTTTTTGATTACTTTATATTTAGGCTTGTATCTTCAAGATTTGTTGCATAAACAGTTGCGACAATTATTTCCTTATCTCTATTTACATATTTTGAGTTCATTTTTAGTAATGAATGTTTTGTTTTATTGTATCCATAAATCAATTTAGAAACTAAATCAATCCATTTATAATTTCCTTGTAAGTTAAATTTTTACCACATTTTGTTCTTGTGATGTTCTATTACAACTTTCAGTAACAGACACTTTTAATTCAGTAAAGATTGAATCACAACTAATATTGTGGTTCTTCAGTTTGTCCCGGTGTATTTCTTGGTCGAACAGTGCACAGGTGTACTGCCAGATCATAGTGTCCTACGGGCACAATATTTCGGCGATCAGACATGTCGCCATCGTCGGGTGCGCTGAGCTCCTGAGTGCGGGCAGCCGTATTAAATCCCTCCTGTCGCTAGGCGGTCTCTCCGCAGTCCGTGCCTACATGTCAGTGCTCGCTGAGACGCTGGCATCGGCATCTGTAGTGGCATCAGTGTAATTGCCTCGTCCGTCCTAGACGCCCATTCTTTTCCTTTGATGAGCGTCTTTTTAATTAGACTCAGTGCTGGTTGCCATGCTCTGCTGAGGTTGTATCCACAATCTCGGTTGATGAGTCCGTTGTAGTGTTGGCAGAAGAGCCAACACCGTGTTGCTAGAGGAGGCCAAAATGCACGCGTTTAATTACACGCATACTGGCGTGAGGTCTGGAACAATTAAAGGAGTTGAGTCTAATAAGAAAAGAACATAGTTCTTGGAATACTTAACTTTAATCCATAATCGGTGTACATCTCTCTGGACTATACATCCTTCATAAGATAAATATCAATTGAATACGGCGCCTTGCTAGGTCGTAGCAAATGATGTAGCTGAAGGTTGGTTGGTTGGTTTCGGGGAAGGAGACCAGACAGCGAGGTCATCGGTCTCATCGAATTAGGGAAGGATGAGGAAGGAATTCGGCCGTGCCCTTTCAGAGGAACCATCCCGGCATTTGCCTGGAGTGATTTAGGGAAATCACGGAAAACCTAAATCAGGATGGCCGGACGCGGGATTGAACCGTCGTCCTCCCGAATGCGAGTCCAGTGTCTAACCACTGCGCCACCTCGCTCGGTGATGTAGCTGAAGGCTATGCTAACTATCGTCTTGGCAAATGAGAGCGTGATTGTCAGTGAACCATTCCTAGCAACGTCGGCTGTACAACTGGGCAAGTGCTAGTACGTCTCTCTAGACCTGCCGTGTGGTGGCGCTCGGTCTGCAATCACTGACAGTGGCGACACGCGGGTCCGACGTATACTAACGGACCGCGGCCGATTTAAAGGCTACCACCTAGCAAGTGTGGTGTCTGGCGGTGACACCACATCCTTCCCTGGTACGAAGTTCGATAGCTTCTCTAATGACGCTGTCCTAGTATTTTGATGTCTGTTTCAACATACCAGTCTTGGCACAGACATCTAAATAATGGGACAGGGTCGCTGTAGAGGCTATCGAACTTCGTACCAGGGACGGACTCATCAACTGAGATTGCAGCTACAATCTCAGCAGGGCATGGGAATCAGCATTGAGTCTAATTTAAAAGATGCTTAGGAAAGGAAATGAACGGGCGACTAGGGTGAATGAGGTAGTTACACTGACACCACCACAGACGCCAACACCAGCGTCTCAGCGACCACTGACTCGCGGGCGCGGACTGCGAAGAAAACGTCTCGTGAGGGGAGGGGATTTATTTCGGCCGCCAGCCCTCTGGAGCACAGTTCGTGAGCGCACCTGACGATGGAGACATGTCTGATAGCCGAAATATTGTGCCTGTTGGACACTATGGACCGGCAGTACACCCATGGACTGTTTGAACAACTGAAATTGTATTTTATCATAAATTCTTGATAATCTTTATTATAGAAATATTTACCATTATCTGTTTGTAAATTTCTTGGAGATCTACACTTTACAGTTTTTTCAAATGCTTCTGAAATATTGTCACTAGTTTTATCTTTAATTGCAATAGCCTGAGCAAATGTGGAAGAACATCATTTATAGGTAATGAATATCCATATCCCTTATTTATTTCTGTGAATTCATTTTAAATTGCCAGAATCCATTTCTACTAAATCCGATTGCCAAAAATCATCTATACGAAAAGAAATACGTTTATTTATTTTAAAATTTTTTCTAACTTTTTCTGTAACTAATTATTACTTCTCGAATATTATCATATTGTAAAAGGTTAACTTCAAATTATTTTAAGAAATTTATTTTTTAGTTTTCCAAATAGACTAAATACCTTCAATTCTTTGTTTTTCAATTGATGTTATTTTTTGGATGATGAGTTTCAGTAACTTTTTTACATTTTAGTTACGAAGTGTGATTGTCTCATAGGTGATTAACATTATTCATTTGTGTAAGGTTAAATTACACTGAAATACAATTGTTTTTAAATCTACTGGTATAGATTAAACTTCATACTTTAGACTTATAGATAGAAAACTTGATTTATGTATAACTTTTATTGATTTGTTACGTGTATTAACTTCATAAGGATTACCAAGTACATTTAGAGAAAGATCAATATGATTAAAAATTAAATAATTCAAAGTCTATGTTTGTATTTTTACCAACAAAACCACGTTTTTAAAGAATAAGATTATACATCTCTAATTTTTGATGTTTTGTTCATTTCCACTGGTAAATTCAATTACTCTCTTATCATATACTTTATTTTTTAATCCATTAAATTCATCAAAATAAAAATTAGGTGTTGAATATGTGTATGCGTCAATTCATGATAATCTAGATAAAACTATTATCAATTATATTTGTTTTAGTAGAATTTATTAAAATATTTTTTAATTTTTTTTATAAGATTTGTTTGGTAATGACATCATAACCAATAACTGGATCATTTATCCAAAATTTGGAAGTACGATAAGTCTTGGAATGATGGAAATTGTTTAATTAAGTTCATTTTTATTTTTCAAATTTTACATTTATTAATTAATGTATTAATTTCTGATTCTCATTTTCCGAAATTTATTGTGTTATTTATTTTTGATTCTAGGGTTTTTCTAGTATTTCATTTATAGTTTTTATATTATTTCCAAAACTGTCCATTTATTAAATTTAAATATCTTGAAATTTATAAATATCTGATTATATTTTTGTTGTGTCTAGCTCATACAGCATAGACACAATGACGTAGCTAGGTGCACGCTAAACTAATGCAGACGGGCGTGAAGTCTGAAACAGGATACTGGATGAAAACTATAAAGAAAAGAAGGGAGCTTCTTTTATACTTAACTTTAATGAATCCTTGGAATACATCTCTCTTGAATATTCGTTAGCTATAAGCACTGATACAAATGGCGCCTTGCTAGGTAGTAGCTATGGACTAAGCTGAAGGCTATTCAATCTGTCTCTCGGCAAATGAGAGGAAGACTTGGTAGGTCTGGTCGCAAGCTATGTCGTCCGTACAACTGGGGCGAGGTCTAGTCCGTGTCTTCTGACCTGCCATGTGGTGGCGCTAGGATTGCGATTACACAGTGGCGACACGCGGGTCCGACATGTACTACAGGACCGCGGCCGATTTAAGTTACCACCTAGCAAGTGTGGTGTCTAGCGGTGACACCACAATTTTTAATCTGAATAAACATAAATAACCACAAACAATCTCATCACAATTTAGTCTTGTAGCATTATAATATAAATCATTTTCCCAAGTAATTAATTAATTATCTATGGGTATTTCAGCAAAAATTAATTATAACAAACTTCTTATTTTTCGATTTATAATAACAAATACAGTGAGTACCAAAATTATCAGTAATATCTAATTTATCTACACTACATTAAAAAATTCTGAATAAGGTAATTTGTGACTCATAATAAGGCCTTTAAATGTTTTATTTTTAATTTCTGAGTAATATTCTCTAAACAACATTAGTTAAATGATCATCATTTTCTATTTTTTATTATTTTACTCCAGTTCCTTTCTTTTCCATTGCTAAATTATGTCTTTTTTGTTCTAGTATTTCTTCTACTTTTAGATTTTAAACATTAATGATTTTGCTACATCACCTACTCCACGAGCTATTGTACTGACTGCAGCTAAATAGATTAATAAGAAGGGTGAATATCCGCCTTAATGTTTGTTGATACATCCTTTTTTTTTATAAGATTTTTTATTTTTTCCACAATTGTAAGAACTAAAGTTAAAAAGTTAAAAGATTTTCAATAAAATTTAATTGCTCATTATTTAGATAAATCTTAATTGTTTTTCATTTAGTTTTACCATCTGATAACAGAGTATAATCAATTGCAAAGTTATTCACCTATACAGATACAAAATTTGTTTGGATTTTAATTAAATTAATATATAAAAAACTTCATTTTTAAAAACATATTAAATTATTTTGTTTAAAAGTTTTTATATAACTATCTTAATCAAACTTTTATAAAACTACTTGCTCTAAAAGTTTTATGAGGTTATTTCATTTAAAAATGTATAATTAGGAACGTATCATCGAGCCCCAATGCTAACTTTCGTTTTCGATACATTATTCCTCATACTGCTGTTGCTACTAATTTCTCGCCAAATAAAGCATCTTTGGCATACATTATTTCTTTTCTACCTAACTGAAGTTCTTTATCTGATTTTTTTTTCTAAATCTTTATTATCCCTATATAAAATATCAGGTTTTTTGCACGATTTATCTAATGGTTTTCTTCTTTAATCGCCTTTAAGCAAATCTTTTTTCTCATTGTGAATCTTGAACATTTTAATAATAGCCAGGAAACTGTATTTCAAGAGATAATTTATCAATTAAAGTATCAACTAATCCTTTTCCATCTTTTTCTGATTCCTAAACGGTGTGAGGCAAATTAATCGACAACTGATAAATAAGGAACACCTTCTGGATTACCAATAACCAAATCATTAAAATTATTTTTTAAAGTTTTTTTTATTACAACTTTTTCATTATAGTAATTTTAATTTCCAGCCAAATCTTCATTATGAATAATTCGTAATCTAACAATTAAATTCGAACATCATTCATCTATAGCTATTCAATTGTTTTTCTGTATATTTTTTAATTAAATCCTCACCAATTTTTTCATCTTCACTTGAATTTAATTCTACTGTTAATTTTTTGCAAAAATAAACATCGACAATTTCCTTTATCAAATATTTACATTTCTATTTATTACTTTATTTTGTTTTATTTGGATTATTATCATAATATAATGCACGTGACTGATATAATATATTTACATAATTTTTTAAATCAAAAGCATTAAGTTTTTTATCCATATCATCTATAGTTGTCTGTTTCTTCTTTAATAGATTCGTTAATCTGTCTGTTGTTTCATATGTTTCATCAGGAACTGTTAATTTTTACCATCAAATTTTACTGGTAATTTACAAATAAATTTAAATGTGCCAATAGGTCTTAAGCCAACAACTGTATCTTTGCCATTATTGATAGATTCTACTTTTCCTTCAGTATATTTATTTTTTAATACTGAATGATGTTCTTCATTTTTTAACTGTTTCCAGGCTTTAATCTCTTCTTCATATTTATTCAGAAGATCTTCAATTTTTGATTTTCTTAAAGTATCTCTATCACATAGTTTAAATGTTGTTGTGTCATTAAATTCGTCTCAATAATGTTGTTGTTGATGGTAAGAAACAATTTGCTTCTTCATTTTTCTTAATTTTTCAAAATGTGTTTGATTATATCAATAACAGGTTAATCTATGTTTTATATTATTAGTTTTCATTTCTATTTTCTTTTATCATTTTTTAATTCTGCTTTCCCTCATTTGTTTTGCTAGTCATGTCCATTGTAATAAATTGAAATTTAACGTTATTCCAACATTTAGTACACATGTGTTTAAAATCATTGAATATTAAATCGTCATCAACTGGTTCACAATACATATGATTCAAATAATTATCATCATATCTAAAAATATTTAAGAAATTTAAATTATCTCTCATAATTGTTTTGGTTTGAGTATGTTTTGCTTAATAAAAACAATTCCTCTATGTCTTCCTCTAGAAAAATATTGTTTAATTATATCCCAATTTCCAAAACTAAAATCATCCACTAATGTGTTAGTGTCACATTCATTTTATGGTATAATTTCTTCATTATTTTCGATAATAGTAAAAATTTGTTCAGTACTTTCATTTTCAATTTTTATACGTTTTTATGAAACCTGAGTATTTAGGTTGACTTACAAGAAAAAACATATAAATGACTCTTTTTATCTCATTATAACAATCCTGGAGCTACAATATAATTGTCAATTATTAATGTGATTCTTCCAAATGACTCTGAGCACTATGGGACATAACATCTATGGTGTGATTCTTCCACATATGCTTTATCTAATTATTGCAAATGGTATAGAATCTGGTAAAAGTTTATCATGTTTAATTTTAATTTTTCACTCGTGAACTCTTTTTTCCCTTCCCAGCGTATTTTTGATTATTGCTAGATCTAAAGCAGCCTTGACATGCCTCATTTATTCTAATAATAAAATATTAATTATAAATGAGTTGCTAGTCGATTTAATGATAATCCATCATTTCTCAAAAAAGATTAAATGTACCATTAGAATATAATTATAAAAAAGTTGCTTTAATTGGTTTTATACAACGTTTTAAACTACATATATTACATGAAAAAAATTATATTGTGATGGTGAAACAATAAAAATTCCTGTCAGTCCATAAAATTCAAATATTTAGATAAAATTATTCATACTAATTAAACCTAATACATATGTTCAAGAAAAAAATTTAAATAAGGCTACTTTTGAAGTTGAGGTTAAATTATACATGAATATAAAAGACAGAATTGGATAATTTTTAGGCTTTAATAACACTGGCCAAAAGAACAATTTTTGAATGTTTCCAGCACTTCTTGAGTCATTTCTCACTAATTTTGGGTCGAGAAAAGTCAATATGGCAATAAAAAATTTTCCATAGTGCCTGTGATACACACTAGGTGGAGGTATTTCATATTAATAGATTAAGAGAAAAAGTTATATTTTAATTACATATGCTAAAAACTTTGAAAGCGTATTTGATTTTTTTAAAATGATTGCTGCATTTAAATACATTTAAATTGATGGGAGAATACCTCACATATGGTGGGTATGAAGAGAATCATGTGGTGGCAGAATGAGATTTTTTTGCTTGCCTCTTGTAACAGAGTTCCGAAGTATCCCTAACCAAAAAACCTACAGTAATCCACAAGCATTGCTTCATTCCAGTGGCAATGACATCTTTGCATCATAATAGGATTGTCATGATGGAATCTTTATCCATGTTTATCACTGACAGCTGCATAATTAGGAGGGAAAGTGTCTAGGTGGGAGTGGAAAAATCGATTTTAAGGGACATGTTGCATTTTAAGTTTATGATATTTTTGTAGGAGCACTGTCACCAACTGAGTGTAGTTACTATCTCTGTTTTCGCCTAAAAATAGACGAACAGTTCCCCTGAATGCTTCCCAAGCTTTCTTTTCTTTCCCCTCCAAAACTTGGTCAAATGCAGGATCCTTCATGAACTCTCGAATTTGTGGCCTGACAATAAAAACCTTCTTTAACCTTTACATCACTTTGATTTCCGCAATTTCTCTCTTATGTACTTAAAGGTCTGTAATTCTTGATTCATACCTTTGACAAAATTTTTCATCAAACCCAGCTTGATATGCAGGGGTGGAAGAAGAACATCTTTGGGTTCCACAAGAGGCTTGGAAATGATATTTTTCTCGCAAGGGATAAGATTTCCTTGAGGCCAATCTGCTTAAATACAATGCGATTTCCTATCCCTACTCTTCCACATTCACAAGAAGCAGCAATGTTTTGTATACTCCAGTTTCATCCCTAAGAGCATGGCGATGACTTTTATATCAGCACAGATTTTACATTTGTGTTCATGATATTTGAATGAGTCCAATAGGGCTGTCATATTTGCGTATTTTCCCTTCATATCAACTGCATGACCAGCGGGAATAAAAGGTTAGACAGTTGACACTGGAAAGTAACACAGTTTAAACTTATGTTGGACAAGTCTATGAATAGTCTCGATTTAGCTAAATCATGGTACAAATTCAAACATTTCATTAAGCCATTAATGTCACAGCAAACAGCACGATTGTTTTTCTTCTCCAAAAATGAAAGCAGTTGATATACCATTCTCTATATTATGAGACTGTGATACTACTTTCGTGAAGATTCCATTGCCGTAGCCAAGATCCAAGAATTTTGCCTTCTTCTTTCACAGATCAAGGTCTCTAATGACATCACTCAATTCCACATGACTCAGTCTGTGCAGTTTACCATCCTTTCCCTCAAAATTATGGTCACAGGATGTGGAAGGCTTGTTTGGTTCTTCTTCTTTTTGTTCCACACTGTCTTCATTTTCTACGTCAAACACTCGATTTTCGGATTGAGTAGGAACTGGGAAACAAAATGAATGTGGAAAGGGTTCATTAGCACATCGAAGATTCGGTTACTGAACCGTTTTTCTTTTCTTGAAAGACAATACTGCGTTTATAGGTGGTGTAAAACAGGAGTAGCAGTCACCTT